>NC_141056.1:32585481-32742981 GCF_041138505.1 Cibotium barometz | reverse complement strand
AGCACCTTTTCCACTTTTGGGCTTTTTCTTTACATATAAATACATCTGCAAGGCCTTTAACCTTCATCGAGTAATCATTTATACTCAAGTTCCCTCTGGTCACATTGTGTAGCTCTCTTGCTTTAGAGCTATATCTTTTGAGCTTGAGTGTTTGTATTGTATTTCTTCACCAAGTTGTTCTAAGCCTCCTTAGGAATTTGTGTATCGTATATACACATAATCGTCGAGTCTATCACACTGACATACAACCAATATAACACCCTTTTGGCTCTTTCATGCCATGCTTTTTATGCCTACACCTGTTATGGGGTGGGATTTTCTTTAGCAATGTCTGGCTCATTTTCATTACCTATGATGAACTCCTAAATTCCTTTTCCCATAAGGAAATTGGTAATCCTAAACTTCCATGCTTAGAAGTTATTCTTGTCAAGCTTCTTGCTCATAATTTGGGATAGACTATCAGAAATAGGTACCTATAGCAACTTACCAAATGGTGTTTGCAAATACTTCTACACTTAATGTAAACCTAGAATCTTCAACACAGTGGTACCATTATACTGCAACTATATATGGAACAATCACATAAACACACATTCACCAACAACCCCAAATCTCAGATTCTCTACACATACTATCGTGTTGTAACCAAATTTTTGCTGTAATTTTGCACCGAACCAGATCTAATATAAAGGTAGATGTTAAAAAACATGGAAGAAGAGATGAAGATGATTAAATCTCATATAAGGAAAGCCCAAGACATACAAAATTCATCTTATGACATAAATCATTCCCCTAGCTAGGAAGTTTTCTCAAGGTGATGTGGTCTTTCTTAGGGTGAAGCCTAAGGTAACCAATTTGAAGCTAGGATGATACAAAAGATTGTCTCGTCGATATCGTGATCCATTCAAGGTATTGAAAGACTAGATTCCTTAACTTGCAAACCTGTTTGCTTTTCAACTAACATTATGAAATTATGAAAGTGAGCAAACACTTCACTTTTCTCTTTCATGAAAGAGACCCACACCTTCCTTGTGTGGTCATTAATGAAGACACATAGTAATGACATCCTCCCATTGATGCCATTTTTGTTAGCCCCCATACATATGAGTGCACCACATCAACTGCTCTCTTACATTCCTGCCTTCTTGTGGAAATACATTCTTTGTTTGCTTTCCAAATTGACATGTTTCACATACTTTATGCATTCCATCCACCTTAAACTTTGGCAAACTTATAATAATTTCTAAATTCTACAGAGACTTCAATCGCTGCTTATTCACATGACCAATACGTTTGTGCCAGATATCTATGTAGCCCACCATAACACCTACACCTTGTGCAAACATGGAAACTTTCACCTCAGACATGATTACATCCAAAGTAAACATTTTGTCCACTCTTTTGTCCTTTATTTTTGAAGTCCTCAGCATAGTAGCCCTCAAGATTAAAGCGTACATGTAAATCGTGCTCAATCATCTGCCCAATAGAAACCAAGTTCTTTGTTATGTTAGATACGTGAAGTACATTGGCCAAGTACCTCATCTTGACATCCTACATAGCCAATGGCATATTCCCAATGTGAGCAATAGGATGAGCCGTGTTCCCCCCCCCCCCCCCGCCAGTCTCTACATAACATGGTTTTTCCAAATTTTTGACATCTCTAAACCACTCACCATGATAGGTCATGTGGTTAGATGCTCCCAAATCCACATACCACACATCATCACCATTTGTGGATACATCTATAGTCACTTAATTCATCATATGCTACATAACAAATAGATACTCACATCTATCTTTAGCCTACTTGCTTGAAGATGCATAATTATTTTGTAACTTGTCACTTTTTATGTCACTCTACTTCTTGCGACATTCTGCTCTTCTGCAACGTGGCCTAGCTTGCAATGATAAAACCAATCCTTTGGACCTGATCCTGATTGCTATCTTTGCTAATTGCCTCGACATCTCTAGCTCCCCCTGCCTTGAGACTAGCCTCTTCCACCTATGTGTTTGCTGCTCTTTACACGAATCATTGAACTGCTATTCATAATTTTTATTTCCAAAATGGCCACCACCTTAGCCTCGATCGCGACCTCTACCTCTACTTGAGTTTGAGTAGAAGGCATATTGTGAAGTGTTCTTGCTTTGGAAGGAAGAGTCTTCACCCAAAAGACTTCTCTTCTATGATTAACATAAATACCAAATCTCAAAAGTTGGGAACATTCTCTCTTACAACAATATAGGCCTTGAATGGCTTGTATTCTTTTCTAAGCCCATTAAAACACATGCTCACCATTGTCTTCCAATGAGACATTAATAGATCTAAGGGATTCAACAATATAGGCCTTGAATGGATTGTATTATTTGCTAAGCCCATTCAAACACACACTCACCATCATCTTAATGAGACATTAATCAATCCAATGGATTCAACAATACCCTTGATCTTCAATGCATACTCACATTGATGGACATGTTCTTCTTCTCCACCATATGCAGCTCGTGTTTTAGTTGTAACTTTTTTGCCTTTATGTTTGTGTGGAACAACTTCACCAGGTTTTTCCATACAACTCCTAGACTGTTGACATCCTGTATATAGTGTTTATCACACTAATTGAAAGCCAATACATAAATTTTCTTGCACCTTGGTTCCAGTATTTGAACACATTTATCTCTGCTAGAGTAGTATTCTCTTTAGGCAATTTGGAGGCTCCTCTCCTTCACCATAGCCCCAAAATCTTTTTCCCATCAGAAAATTGTTAGTCATTCTGTAGAATCATTGGTAAAGATCCGTCGTGTCAGCTACCAAACATGCCAATGGTGTAAAGGTGGAATGGTCACCCAAGCACATCATGAATGTTAGCTCATGTTAAGCTTGACATCTCAACACAGAGCTGCATCTAAAATCATGGAACATATTGACTCATCATGTTTAGAGAGGTCAAGATCTCATGATAGAGAATTGTGCACACATCTTCACAAAGGCTCATGCAAGGATCAGATGGTGGAGAGTGGTAGCTTTATCAACTCGACATGGGATCATAGAGGTAGCTCACCTTTAGGTGGATATTAGGGGGGAGTGTTGGATATATATGATCCACTCTCATATTATATTGCACCGTCTAGCCCATATTTATATAGCCCCCATTAGGAGAAGTAGCTATAGTTGAGTGGTTGAGTAGCCTAGGCACCTTGGCATCCTTGTATTCACACATGAAGGTGGCCTAGAAGGCCAAATGGTTTAGACAAGGCTTGGATTAGATTTGGCACACTGCCAAATAGGCTACATGCTACACTGGACCGTTACATCTCATAATGATCCACACATGAAATTGGTAGACTTTACTAAATTGACACCCTGTCCTAACATTGCAAGGCCTAAATAGGGCATAACATGAGCTTATGTTGGGCCTAAAAAAGGCCCAAGTTGAGCTTAAATGGCCTTGGGAGGTTGGAAACTACATAGTAGTTTGTAGTCAATCTTTATGAGAGAAGTCTACGCATGGACGGTGGCACTGACTATGATAGCATGAACCTATGTAGTGATGTCATGTGGCAATTTTGCATTAAAAAAAGCATGTTTTAATCCCTAGCTTCTACTAGTATACAATGTAAGATACATGAGGATACAATGTACAATGTTTTGTATACAAGAGAACACTCACAATCCGTGTTTTAAAGGCTTGTACTATCAAAGCTCCTACTTCTTGTGAGTGTTCTCTTATATACATAACATCGTACATTGTATCCTCTTGCATCTTCTAGTACCTTAGTACATTGTATCCTCTTGCATCTTCTAGTACCTTAGTAAAGACACTTAAAATTATGCTCTTACTAATACCATTACTACCTAGTTCCTTAAGTCTTACATTTCCTACCTTACAAACCTAAAACCTATCGTATTCAAGCCTACCCTACATAACCTAAAATCAACAATTCCCCTACATAATCCAAAATCTACAATCCCCCTCAATTTACATTAAGGTTCCTTCTTTCTCTTAACTCACATTATATATCAACGTACATGCCAATTTGATTTACAACCCTCTTCTAACCTTATTAAACACCCATTTCACACATCTCTTAGCCTTCTGCTCTCCAAACACTCCCAAATAAGCTCAAAACTTATTCAATCTTGATAATTAGCTTTACTAAAAAAATTATAGATCTCTACTATATCTGTAAGTATGAATTTGATAAGAGCTAAACTTTATTGATGAAAAATTGCTAAGAAAATTAATATCAAAGAAGATTTGGTGATTACTTTTTACTTTCATTACGCAACCTTCGCTCAAAAGCTCAATGTTGTGGAAGAGTATTTGTGTTGAGATTTCTCTATTGCAAAAGTGGGAAAAGAAAGCTCAATAGAGTGGTATGCTTGAGAGAGAGAGAGAGAGAGAGAGAGATAGATAGATAGAGAGAGAGAGAGAGAGAGAGAGAGAGAGAGAGAGAGAGATTAAGCATCTTCTAAAGACCCAATGGGGCTATGAGACTAAAAGTGGTACAAGAGTTTCATGTGGTGTTAGGACAAGGAAAAAGACTAACAAAACAAAAAAACTCCTCTAGGTTAATGATTGTAATCTTGTGTCTCAAATAAGCTAGTAATGGTTAGCTAGGGAGGTGTCCCTCGGTTGTGCTTTGCTCTCTCTCTCTCTCTCTCTCTCTCTCTCTCTCTCTCTCTCTCAGGGAGTCCATCTATTAAGCTCCATCAAGTAAAAACTTCACGGCATATCTAGTTTAGGAAATCAATGATATTGCACAATGGACAAATCCCTCTAAACAAAAGGCAGTGAAATCTTCCCCATATCCACAAAAGGTATGTAATGCATGCATAATCCCTTAGCTAAATCTAAAATGAGCATTGTAATCATTTGCATATAGTAGTAGGAGAGGGATCAAAGTGCTTGCCAAGGTGAGAACATATGCCATCTAGGGATCTCATTGACTCTATATAGAGGAGGCCCTTTCAGTTGGGATTCCATCACCTACTATGACACCTTTCGGTCGTGGGAAGGAGGTTACAAAGGATACGGGTAGACCAAAGAAGGTGTGACCATGATGCATGTAAGCGGATCTCATACTTATGCATTTGAGAATCTATGGATGTTTAACATCAACAATAAAGTATTGTTTAGTCAGTAGATTGAATTATTTTCTTATGTTGGTAATCTAGTGGTGCAAGGGATCTCCCACATGCATATGTTGAAGTCAAATATCTCATCAATGTAAAGTCCAAATAGAGTTTGAGAGAGGGGGAATTCTTATCTTGACATATCCCCTTTGACGAGCTTTGACATTGCTAGAGTAACTGATTCATTAATTGACATAATTCCCCATATCATCTTTGAGGGTACATCCAAGTCCTACAAATGCATAAGGAGGGTGTGCCTGCTAGGGGGGGATAGCATTAAAACCTTTGTGGGAATACACAAAGCAACAACAAACTTGGTATCTCTTCTAGGATATGGCCTCTAGATCTTAGTGTGAATATGTGGTCGAATGTGGAGTAGGTCCACCAAAAGTGTTCATGTCCTATGGCCTTATATACATGTATCTCTACTAAAGAACTAAGTTCTAACTCTATGCCATAGATCCAGAAAGCTTAATTAATTGTTGGAATTAGGGTTGCAGGAAAGCACACAAAGCTTGGAGAAGAAGAAGCAAGAATGCACACAACACACAATGTATTAGATTGTGTCAATGTACAAAAGATAAGATAGCCCTAGTAGGATGGGCGTATATTCAAGCCGGGGGAAAAAACCTCCTAAAGAGGGAAAAAGTGCCCCGACGGTCCTAAGTGTGTTCACACACATCACTACCTATGTATATGGTAACAAATCCCCCCTAGGAGTGATGGTGTGAACGAGAGCTGGCACTCATGTATAGGGGAGTGCCATGCCCGAAGTAGATCAATCCACAAAGGGGAGCAAGCCCAAAGCTTTGCGGAAAGCTTCAAACTTCTCACGAGGAAGCGCCTTTGTGAAAAGATCGGCGAGGTTGTCCTGTGTTGGCACATAGGCCAAGCTGATCTCTCCTGCTGAGAGTCTCTCCCTGACATAGTGATAATGCACCTCAATGTGCTTTGTGCGAGCATGAAAAATTGGGTTTCTCGCAACTGCCAATGCGCTCTGACTGTCAGTGTAGATAGAGGTGGCAGACTCTTGTCCAACACCCAAATCAGCCATAAGCCGTCTGAGCCACACACACTCAACCGTAGCTGTGAAAGCTGCCCTGTACTCAGCTTCACAACTAGAAGTGGCCATAGTAGGTTGCTTTTTGCTCAACCAAGATATGCATGAGCTACCAAGCATGAAACAAAAACCACTTGTGGACACTCTTGTGTCATAGCAACCAGCCCAATCTGAGTCTGAAAAAGCATGTAAATCTGGCGGCAACAATCCCCCCTTGGGATAAAACAACCCAAGATGTATGGTGCCACTCAAGTAGCGAAAGATGCATTTAACTGCCTTCCAATGCTGAGACCCTGGGCTATGCATAAACCTACTCACCTGTGAGACTGCAAACTGAATGTCCGGCCTCGTAATGCATACATAAATGAGGCAACCAACAGCTGTCTGATAGAGTGTGACATCAAAGTGATCTCCAGCATCATGAAGACTCAACTTCAAACCTGTCTCCATTGGAGTAGCAATAGGCTTGCAGTCTTCAAGGCCAAATCTCCGCAACAATGTCTCAATATACTTTGTTTGACACAAAGCAATACCTCCATCACACTGCTTAAATTGTATCCCCAAATAATGATGCAAATGCCCCAAATCTGACATCTCAAAAGAGGCATTCAAATCAGCCTTAAAATCAGCAATATGACTCTCATTTGGTCCTGTGAGCAGCATGTCATCGACATAGAGAGGAATGATTAGATGTACACCATCCACACGTTTAACGTACAATGCTTTCTGTTGGACTATTCTGAAACTTATGTGCAGTCAAATATGCATGTATCTTTTCATACCAAGCTCGTGGAGCTTGCTTTAAACCATATAAAGCCTTTTTCAACCTGCACACTGTTTTCCTGCCCTCTTTGAACAAAACCATGAGGCTGCGATACATACACCTCCTCATGCAAATCTCCATTCAAGAACGCAGTCTTTATGTCCAGCTGATGTACATTCCAACCATTATGAGCTGCCAATGCACAAATGCTACGAATGGTAGTCATACGACAAGTGGGAGCAAAGGTCTCATCAAAATCAATGCCCTTTTCTTGAGCATAACCCTTTGCAACAAGCCTAGCCTTATAGCGATCAACATTGCCATCTGGCTTTCGTTTCAACTTAAAAACCCACTTACATCCAATGGCCTTTTTACCAATAGGCAAATCACACAAAGACCATGTACCATTCTTCATTATAGCATCATATTCACTTTGCATTGCAGCCAACCAATTTTCTGATTTTTGTGCCTCATCAAATGAAAGAGGTTCTTCCTCTTCACACATACTAGACACAGCCAAAGCATAACAATCTGATGCATAAGAGGCATGCTGAAAACCTGAACGAGTACGACTAGATATAGGTGCATCAATTTTACTATCACGCAAGGTTTGCACCAGCCATTTAGGCATACCTCTAGCCTGCTCATTTTCAGCCCTATCCTCATGAATTACATCCTGTAAATCTGCATCATAAATAGGCTGATCTATGATGTCGTTTGAAATCTGCATAGGCTGAATATTTGCCTCATTAGGACTTACATTTGAATTTCCACCTATAAATAGAGGCAACAATGTATCAAACACATCCCATGAGCTCACACCTGTCTCTTTGGTACATGATAACAAAGGCTGTACAACATCTTCCACAAAAACAACATCTTGACTAATCAAGATACGCTTTGACTGCGGATGATACAATCTGTAATCCTTGCTCTCAGCACTGTAACCAACAAAAATGCATTTGACAGCCTTATCATCCAATTTTCTGCGTTGTTGCACAGGCACTAAAGCATAGGCCAAGCAACCAAAGACACGCAAGTGACCAATAGAAGGTTTCCTGCCATGCCAAGCTTCATATGGAGTAATAGACTGCAAGGCCTTTGTTGAGTACATATGCAGCACACATGATAGCCTCAACCCAAAACGCATGTGGCAAAGCTTGGCTCTTGACCATACATCGTGCCATCTCCATAAGTGACCTATTCTTCCTCTCAGCAACACCATTTTGCTGAGGGGTATACGACACTGTACATTGGTGTTTTATCCCACAACTAGCCAGAAATGCATCAAACTCTTTAGACATGTACTCCCCCCCTCGATCAGAACGAAGGGTGCCCACATTACAATTGGATACATTTTCAACCATAAGCAAAAACTGTTTAAAGCACAAAAACACTTCAGACTTTGCCTTCAGTGGATATACCCATGCATGCCTTGAGTAATCATCAATGAAAGTCACAAAGTACAAGTGTTTACCAAATGACGGAGTTTGCATAGGCCCACATACATCACTATGTACAAGCTGCAATTTGCGAGTGGCCGGCACAGAACCATCCTTTGGAAACACAGAACGCTGCATTTTGCCCAAAATACAGCCTTCACAAACATGTTCCAATGGTGCCTCAAGAGGGGGCAATGAAGCAACCATATCAAATTTCTGCAAACGCAGCAAACTAGCAAAGTTTAGATGACCAAAACGAGCATGCCATAGTTTTGCATCTGAAACTGCCTTTTCATCAGAAACTGCATTTGCTGAATCTTCCACACATTTGTCATAAGAATTGAGCCTATACAGCCCACGAAACAAGGTGCCAGATACAATAATCGTATCACCAGAAGTCAAATCATGAACAGTACATCTGTCATCCACAAATTTGATTACAAATCCAAGTCTAGCAAGCGCAGAGATAGACAATACATTCTTCTTTATCCCTGGCACATACAAAGCATCTGAAAGTGTGAAAGCGCTGCCATTTGCAGAAGTAAGCATAATTTTACCAATGCCCTTCACTGGGTAAGAAGCATTATTGGCACATGTGACAGTATTCCCATTAGGGACAGCCTCAAGAGAAGTGAACATATCACGATGCGAGGTAATGTGCTTTGTAGCACCACTGTCAAAATACCATACATGAGAGTCAACAGAAACTGCCAAACATGCATCATGTACAGATGGGTCATACTGGCAATACACGCTAAACACCCATTCTGTATCCTGCACAACATTTGCAGAATCTGCATTTGTAGAAGCATCCGCTATTGTGGCTGCATTTGACTCTTTCTTCTTTGCCTCTTTAGCCTTTAGCTTAGGGCAATTCTTAATGACATGATCATTTGCCTTACAATAGTTGCACCTGGTCTTTTTCTTGCCTTTATCAAGAGCCTTCTCAGACTTATTGTTGCTACCTGTGGAAGGAGAAGAAGTTGCAGACCTACTAATAGGAGAAGAAACAGGGGAAGGGGCTGCCTTACCACTTCTTCTCTGCTGCTGGGCAGCAATAAATGCTTGATCAACTGCACGCTGCCTGGCCCTGTTTTGCCTGGACTGCGCTTCTTGCAAGAGCTTGTTGACTAATGTATCATACTTGACAGCATCAGGTCTGTCCTCATTAAGAAGTCTCCACGTGGAAGCAAAAGTCTGATATGTCTCAGGTAAAGCATCAAGAACAGTCTGTACAAGAGAATGATCAGGAATAATCTCACCTGCAGAAATCAACTGTTCTTTGAGATCTTTAATCTCAGCAAGAAAAACATTCATGTCATCATCTTCTTGCATAATCTTCAATTCTAGCTCTTTACGCAGGTAAGCGATTTTTGCCTCATTATGACCTGCATACAAACCAGCTAGAATATCCCAAGCCTGTTTTGTTGTTTTAGCTGAACGAATATGTGGGGTGATGTTACGTTTGACAGAAAGTGCAATCAAGGCATGAGCCTGCGCATCTTTACCATCCCAACGAGCTTGTTCAGCAGTGGGTAAAACAGCAGCAACAGTAGAGCTGCTAGAACCTGCAACATTCTCAACAGATCCTACATCCATAGAACCTGGACGTACATCCGTACCCTGCACAATGTTTCACACTCCTTTTGCAACCAAAACATGCTGCATCATGTATGCCCAAAGTGGGTAGTTGCTGTCTCCATCCAGTTTGTCTTCAGCAGACAACATGCGAAATACATCATTGCTGTTATCAGCCATGGCCACTGACTGAAACTGATGCAAAAGCTACCTGTAATGAAGCAAAGACTAAACAGAAGACAACTTGTGCTATGTAGCACGGTCCACAATAGAACACGTATGCCTGTTTTGCAGAAAACTGCACTGTCGAAATTTTTGCAGAAAATGACGAAAACACCTGTGCAGAACTTGAAATGCAAAAACGGAGCCCGAAACGACCTCAGACGCAAATTCTGAGAACGCCAAGTCCTATGGGCTTATTTGCAGAGTATAGGGACCTGCAAGCGCTCGTGAAAACTCACCTCAATCGGAGAACGTGAGTCGAAGGGTGCTGGCGGCGTAGCCCTGGGAGCCGATGCCTGCTCTGATACCAATTGTTGGAATTAGGGTTGCAGGAAAGCACACAAAGCTTGGAGAAGAAGAAGCAAGAATGCACACAACACACAATGTATTAGATTGTGTCAATGTACAAAAGATAAGATAGCCCTAGTAGGATGGGCGTATATTCAAGCCGGGGGAAAAAACTCCTAAAGAGGAAAAAAGTGCCCTGGCGGTCCTAAGTGTGTTCACACACATCACTGCCTATGTATATGGCAACATTAATGTGTGGCTAATCATAATAGTCCCTATAATTTCATGCTCACACGAAACCTATTGAGTCATCATGTTTAGAGATGTCGAGATCCGACGACATAGAATTGTGTAGACATCTTCACAAAGGCTCTTTGCATGGACCAAATGGAGAGTGGCAGCTTCATCGACTTGGGAGTTCACACCACAGAGGTAGTTCACCTTTGGAAGGATATTAAGGTGGGGTGTTGGATATTAATGATCCACCCTATATTGTACTACCCAAGCACCGACTAGCTTATTTTTATATGCAGCCAGCATTATGAGGAGTAGCCATGGTTGAGTGGTTGAGCAGGCCAGGTGCCCCAACATCCTTGTATTCACACATGAAGCTGGCCTAAGAGGCCAAATGGTTTAGACACAGTTTGGATTAGATTTGGCACATTGCCAAATAGGCTACATGCTACATTGGACCATTATATCTCATAACAGTCCACACATGGAGTAGGTGGATTTTACTCTTAGACACCATGTCTTGACATTGCCAGCCCAAATGGGGCCCAGCCCAAGATGAGCCTAGATGGCCGTGGGAAACTACGTAATAGTTAGTAGTTCATTTTTAGCTGAGTTTACATCACGAGTAGTGTGCTGACTATGATCACCATGGGAAACTATGTAATAGTTAGTTCATTTTTAGCTGACTATGATCACCATGGGAAACTATGTAATAGTTAGTAGCTCATTTTTAGCTGAGTTTACATCACGAGTAGTGTGCTAACTATGTAATAGTTAGTAGTTCATTTTTAGCTGAGTTTACATCGAGTAGTGCACTGACTATGATCACCATGGAATCACTGTGGAAATATGTAGTAATGTCATAGCCGCCGTGCATATAGAGGCCTATAGATACATCACGAGTAGTGTGCCGACTATGATCACCATGGAACCACTGTGGAACTATGTAGTAATGTCATAGCCACCGTGCATATAGAGGTCTATAGATACATGACCATCTCCTTCTCCACATAGTTCATCAACCATCATTGTGAGTTTAATCCCTAGCTTCTACTAGCATACAACCTTCATCTTAGCAGTTGATTAGCCATCAAAGCTTCCCTAATAGAAGCACATGGGTGTGGGGATTTCCCATCGATTATATCACTTTAGTAATACAATATTCTTCTCTATCTCTGTTATTGTGCAATTCGCATTTTAAAGTTTGTGTTGTGAAAGATCCTACTTCTTGTGAGTGTTATCTAGTATACACAACACCGCACATTGCATCCTCATACATCTTTTACTACCTTGGTGAAGACACATGAACTTATGTTCTTTGCCTTACATTCCCTACCCTACAAACCTGCGGAGAGCTTTTTTCAACTCTCACACTAGCTATAACTAGCTAGCACTATAGGAATGTAAGATGAGATTAGGTATACAAGACACCACCCCCAAACACTAAACAAAACACGCAAAAACTAAAGGTCTTGGTTTTCCTTTCTTCAGCTCAGTGGTCTTTGCTTAAATACAGCTCTGGACAACTCCTCGTCTTGACAGCTCCTAATTCGGATACTTGAACCCTCTCAGCCTGAATCAATTGACCCACCAAAACGTCCTCTTGGGTTAGTCTTGACTCTAAAAAAGTTAGATCTTCTGTCCTAACTCCTCAGCAAACCTCTTGTGATCTGTTGGTTGACTGTATCTAACCCTAGTTGATCATTGCTGATCAGTTGTGCTGATTGTATCTGACCCTAGCTGAGAATCTCAGCTAATCAATTTGCTGACTGTATCTAACCCTAGTTGATCATTAGCTGATCAGTTGTGCTGACTGTATCTGACCCTAGCTGAGAACCTCAGCTAATCAATTTGCTAACTGTATCTGATTCAGCTATCTGTTGTGCTGAACTATCAGATTCTTATCCTCTAGATTTTCCTCCAGAACTTACAATCCTAAAATCCCTTGCTTCAGAAGCTTACTGGTGGTCATTTAGCACCCTTATGTTGTGACTGTCTGTTGACTCCCATCTGACTTAGTCCTAAACTGTGTTGACTCAAACCTTTTCACTCATGTGTCCTCTCACACTCATAAGCACTCAAACACCTTAAATTCCACAATGATTCAATCTCACAATCCCTAATTTGATATTAGCTGACCTCCAACTGACTTTGATGTTCTCCAACTCCACAAAATTGCCTGACTGATTTCGACAGGCCTTTGATTGTCAGACTTGACCCTAACTAGCACCCTCTCAGCTCAAAAAAATTATTTCTTCCCTTATACAACTTTAGTTAACTCATTATGACCCACACAACTGACACTAACTGGTCATTGTGTTGCTTCTCATCAGCTGACCCTCACAGCTGATGCAATCCCTAGTTAGCCAATTCCTAATACTCACTCAGAGAGTATTCTCCATTGATCTCTTTAGTAATATTAATCAAAACATGATAGCCATTTGTTGGAATTATTCAAATTATTTGGCATTTATGGATTTATTTGATGATATTTATTTTATGGGCAAGCGAGACTGATCACCTCTAACTTATGGATTTATTTGATGATATTTATTTTATGGGCAAGCGAGACTGATCACCTCTAACTTGTCACATATTTTGAGCTTATATTGTGAATGTCAGTGCAGATTAGTGGGGCAGGGTTAGTGTGCGGGATGTGCATGGATCCATTGGGCTTGCTTCGACAGAAATCTATTGACACATGGCACATGGCAATTATTTATTCGACAGTGGTAGAGTGATATTTTATGTGCACATTAGTGTGCAACATTTTGATATATATTAGTTCTATTTCATGAGTGAACCTTAGAATGTTCACATTTTTGTATTTAGGCTTATGCAAGCCCACCAATGTGGAGATCCATATTTGTGGTTACATGTATTTTTTGGCTCTTGCTTTTTGTACAAGGAAATATATTTAAATACACCATGAAGAGGACGTGAACCACTCTTATGGTGGGGGAGATTTAACCCATTCTTGTGTCGCA
Organism: Cibotium barometz; assembly: GCF_041138505.1. Taxonomy (NCBI): domain Eukaryota; kingdom Viridiplantae; phylum Streptophyta; class Polypodiopsida; order Cyatheales; family Cibotiaceae; genus Cibotium; species Cibotium barometz. The sequence continues at coordinate 32,729,276 of NC_141056.1, read as the reverse complement.
TGCATAGATTTCTTCTATTTTGAGCTTGAGTGTTTCTTTAAAGTTGATTTTTATAGAGGGCCAACTGTGAGCTTTCAATATTGGTATCAGAGCCAGGTTGATATTGGATAAGAGGATGAAAAATCTGAATAAAAGATGCCCATTTAATATGGCATTCTGAGATAAGAGGTTGATTAAGAAGATATCTAATACTTTGTTGGTTGCTCTTAATCATAAACTCACAACCCATAAGATAATGTTTCCACATGCATAAGGCATGGATAACTCCTTGTCGTATGTACTACGCAAAAGTTCAGAAGGTGTCAATTTTCTACTCTCATAAGCTAAAGGATGTTCATCCTGCATGAGGACTGCACCGATTCTTGAGCCACTAGCTTCAGTGACTACGAGAGGAAGAACGGTTGAGTAAAGTCTAGAAGTTGGAGGATATGGGCATGAGTCAACAAATATTTTAGTCTATCAAATGATTTTTGTTGGCTTTCACCCCATCGAAAAACTAGACCTTTCTTAAGCAGCATTGTCAAAGGAAGTGCTATCAATGAGAAATTACAAACAAACTTCCTATAAAAACGAGCCAAACCAAGAAAAGATCTAACTTCTTTAACACATGTTGGAGTAGGCTATGTCTCAATGACTTTTACCTTTTTTGGATCAAATTTGATACCTTCACCTGAAACAATGTGGCCTAAGTACTCAATTTCATCTTGAAAAAATAGACTTTTATCCGCATTAGCATAAAGTTGATTTTCTTTAAGAAGATTAAACACTAATGCAAGATGCTCTTCATGTTCGGCATGATTCTTACTAAAGACAAGCAAATCATCAAAGAAAACAATGAAGCAATTCTAATGGTCAAGAAATATACGATTCATCATGTGTGTAAAAGTAGCAGGTGCATTAGTTAGACCGAAAGGCATAACCAAAAATTCATAATGACCAGTTTGAGTACGAAAAGCAGTTTTATAAATGTCAGAACTAGTCATTCGAACTTGATGATATCCAAATTTTAAATCAATTTTACTAGACAGATGCACCTTTAAGCTTGTCTAGCAAATCATCAACACGAGGGATGGGATATCTATTCTTAATTGTGACCTTATTGAGAGCTCTATAATCAATACACATGCGGTAAGTCAAGAACAGGTGCACCAAAAGGAGACATACTAGGTTGAATAAGTTTCTTATCTAGTAATTCTCTAATTTGGCATTCTATTTCTTTTTATTGAAGAGGATTTGTACGATAAGGAGCTCTATGAGGTGGTTGGCTACCTGGAATAATCTCTATAGTATGGTCTTCAAGACGTGAAAGAGGTAAGGTTAAGGTAGGAGGTAAATCATCTACAAAACAATCTTGAAACTTAGCCACCATGAATGCTTGCTGAGAAGGAGTGAGATTATTTTCATATGCTTGCACTTCATTAACTAAAATCATGTATGCACGTGATTATTTTCGATGTGCACGTTTAACTTGGGTATGGGATAATAATGGATACATCTCAAGAGAACGATTACCAAGTAATTTCATGAGAGTACCATTATGTGTGAAATCCATAGTATACATGGAATAATCAATATGTGGATTGAATTCATGTCTAAACAGCATACCAAGCATGATGTCACTAGAATACAAAGGTGCAATGAGAAAGTTTCATTTTTGTTTATAAGGTCCAATTTGTATTGCAAGGTCACGTACCTCACAAGAGTGCCCGTGTAGCGTGTGCCTTGAAATGAAGATTTAATCTTATAACACGAAGGTGAGTCTCCAAATGCAACCTACGAACTGCCTTTTTAGAAATAAAATCATGCATACTACCATCATCATACAAAATAGTGATATCATTTTCATTAATAGATCCTTTCATACGAAGCAAAGAGTGAGGAGTGATTGAAGTACCTGCCAATTCGCTTTACATACACACTTCTTCATTGTTGAGTTGTTCTTTCGTCCAGTCCGGAGCCGTATCATGATCACTATCGTAGAATGTGTCGTATTCAATATTGTGAAGTTGTGCCACCTGAGTAGGACAAAATGTACACTTGTTGGCTCGATGACACTTGAAGCATGTAGGCACATTATTGCCTTGACGAGGTTGGGTAGGGCGAGGAGTGGGTGTATTCCTATTGTGACTAGAATTGGGTTTGGGGTGTACATTGCTTGGGTTGGTAGTATTAAAATTGTTCTTTACATTTGAATTGGAAAAAGTGCATACATTGCTACTGCCATTACCAAAATTACATGGACGCCGTTATTGTGATGAAGGAGATTGATAAAATTGAGGGCATCGAAAAGAAGATCTGAAACCTTGATTCCCCAACGAAAGAAGATTGTCGATTGGGTGGAGAAGCATACTGACCACCACTGCGAGGTAATTGACGAGGCAAACCTTTCTTGCACTCAAAATCATGAGCAAGAGAGATTGCATCATCAAGAGAAGTTGGCTTGAACATGTTCACATCCGCTTGAATAGTTGTCTCAAGACCATCTTTATACTTCTCAAGCATACGAAGCATAAGAAGTGATTACCAAAATCTCTTCGTGTATTGAGAAACAGTATCACGATCTATCATGCGGAGAAGATTCCATGCTTGACAAGTGTTAAGGTGGAATTGTGGAGGAAGAAAAGCAGATTTGAATTTGTCTTGGAATTGATCACGTGAGAGGCTTAGTAGGACCCATGTGAAGTGTGTTCCACCACAAAGAAGCTCGATCACTCAAATGATTAGTAGCATGCTTTTATCTTCCTCAGAGAATCGTCCACCAGAAAAATAATCATCAAATTGAGTCAACCAAGAAAGAACTAAATGACCATCTTTTTTACAGTTAAATTTGGAGAACGTGAATGCACGACAGCTAATCTTGGAGTCCTTGTGAGTTCGTTGTTGCGAGTCGAAAATGGATTTGAGAATCTTGCTCAAGCGATCATCTTCGGGAGGCATGACATTAGGAGATTCTTCTCATGAACACACTGGCGTTTGCATTGTTCTTCAAGTTGCATCTCAAGTGGAAGAATGTGCTCCTCCAAAGTAGGAGCAGGAAAAGGTGACACATTTGAATGGGGGACTTGTTGGTGGTAGCAGAGATGCTTGGTAGAAATCAGGGATGTAGAGGAGACAAGGATTGGAAAAAATATACCCCTTCAAAAGATGTAAATATATATATATATATATATATATATATATATATATATATATATATATATATATATATATATATATTTTTAAATACTTCTTCTTCTTCTCTTTCCCTCTTCTATTCTCTCTCTACTTCTTCTTCTTCTCTTTTCCTCTTCTCTTCTCTCTCTACTTCTTCTCTCTCCTTCTTCTTCTCTTCTCTTTCTTCTTCTCTTTTGCTCTCCTACTTCTTCTCTCTCCTTCTCTTTCTTCTTCTCTTCTCTTCTCTTTTGCTCTCCCTCTACTTTTTCTTTTCTCACGGGATGTGCATGGATCCATTGGGCTTGCTTCAACGGAAATTTATTGACGCATGGCATGTAGTTTATTCAGCAGTGGCAATGATATTTTGTGCACACATTAGTGTGCAACATTTTGATATACATTAGTTCTATTTCATGAGTGAACCTTAGAATGTTCACATTTTTATATTTAGGCTTATGCAAGCCCAATGTGGAGATCCATATTTTTGGCTCTTGCTTTTTGTACAAGGAAATATATTTAAATACACCATGAAGAGGACATGAGCTACTCTCATGGTGGGGGAGATTTAGCCCATTCTTGTGTCGTGTGCATAGCTTTCTTCTATTTTAAGCTTGAGTATTTCTTTCAAGGTTGATTTTTATAGAGGACCAACGTGAGCTTCCAATACCATCACAAACAAAATACCACAAACTCAATCATCTACTCATAATAGGATTAAACCCAAAAAAACTCTGAGTTTTTGTGGGTGGTTGGTATTAGATGTAGTGAAGAGAGTTGATGACGTGGGGCCGAGGTTTTGATGGTGGGGCAAGGGGTGGTTGGTTGGGTACATGATAGAGTTTTTGTGCATATGTGTGCCAAATAAAGAGGGTCAATGATGGTGTGGCTAGTGCTCCAAGACTCTGTACTCATTAAGAAAATTTTCCATAATTCATTCTCGCATTTGTCAAAAAAATTGCTTCTTGCCATTAAGTAAGGCGATATAAAATCCATTGTGCTTTGTGCTTCGCAATAGTTGACCACTTGCTCTTGCAGGATGCAGATGCTTTAATCAGTCTCATCATCATGGGCATGGATTCACAAGGGACTTGTTGGTGGCGGTAGCATAGTGCGTTCAAGGGAAAGAGCTTTGGTGGGTGAAAGTGTGCAGGATGGTAACTGTGATGTGAGGGTAGAGAGCGGGATTCAAGGGTCAAGCTCATAGATTTAGTGATTGATGTGGTCACGATACACTGAGTCTAAATGTGACGAAAGTGAACTCATGTGATGAGAGATGGGTGTAGTGTGCTGGGGAATATGGTAAAGGAGAGATAGGTGTGACTAGGAACAAGTGAGGGGAGGATGGGGAAGTATTGGATTTAAGTTGCCAAAACCAAAGTAATCCATTGTGCTAGAGCCTTTGCCTTATAGGAAACATGTGAGACTATTAGAGGAGGGCCATCTGGCCATCCTCATGTTATATATAGCAAGGCCTTGAGTAGCTCCCATATTGAGGAAATAATAAAGGTTATTTTGGTTATTTTAGTTCATCATGTTGGGAGTTCTATCATGTTTGTGTTGCACGAGAGAGAGAGAGAGAGAGAGAGAGAGAGAGAGAGAGAGAGAGTCATATTTGTGCTGCACTACATTAAAGCTATTTTTTGTTGCATTCGAAGGATCCCGAATATTTACTTAAGTATTTAAGTATTAAAGACCTTTCATTATGGTTAATTAAGCTAAAAGCTTAATAGTGGTATCAAAGCAAACAAACTCCAACTTGTAGGATGCCCACAGCCAAACCCTAACCCTAAAAAATAGAAAATTCTAACCCTGAAAATCAACCAACCCTAACCCTAAAATTAGTCTTAGCAAGGGTTGTATGGAAAAATGGGAAAGAATACCCCTACCAATTTTTATCCCTTTGTCCAATTTGGCCTGATTTTTCCATTTTCCCAAGTATGCAGTAGTCTTTTTTTTTTTGGGAACATAAATATAATTATATTTATAGGTTAAGTACAACCATATACAAAAGATCTCTTTTTACAACTGTCACTCCTCCCATCCTACTTCCAATCACTATTAAAAGCAGGTTACAAATTCTCGTCCTCCCAAACAAAAGATGAGTGTTCCCAAGAAATATGATATCCCAACTACATACCTGCCCCACACGCAAAGACTAAGTAGTACATCCCTAGAGTAGTCTCTTATGTCGTTTTTTTGAGGTGCAAATAGTCTCTTCTACACGCAAAAAATAAAATAAAATGACGGAAGGCTGTACAAGGCAACCATTAAAGTCATCAAAGCCTTTGGGAACCCATCTTCTCCCTTTTCATGTACACATCAAGGCTGAATTGTGAAGAGACGCCACGACTTCTTACTTATTAGAAAAAAAAAAATATTTTCCATAATACTTGTACAGCTTAGCCTTATTAAAAACACATAAATAACCAGCCCTCACGTTATATAAACGCTTCCTTCCGCCCCATACAGATTGCGATTCAGCGACCCCCGCGCCGCCCCCCCCCCTCCTCCTCCCGCCCCCCCCCTCTCTGCAATTTTTGGTGCTTGCGCCTGTTGCTTGGTGCCCATGTGCTTCTTCATCAGCCTGCCCTTCCTCTTGCCGGTACCTATGTGCACATTTTTCCCCAAGAAGCGGTTTGATGCAGACAAGTTCCGCCTACATATCAGAATATTTAGCATGTGCCAGGTGTGGTCTTTCTAAATTATCGGGTACATACATTTTCATAATGTGGCACTTTGATGTTAAGAAACCCGCAAATTCATCATCATATGGGCACAACACACTTCCAAGTGCACAAATGGGGACCTATGGTTTTAAAAAATAAAAACCCCTCTGCGCCCTCTTCATTGGCAAAAACCAGCTCCAATGCTCTCGGTTCCAGTTGATCTTCCTACCTATACGGGGTGGTCTATAGCAACCTCCCCAGATTGCAACCGACCCCTTTCCAGTTCACAATATGCCTCTGCCTCACCCACCTACTGACTCCAGCCGACTGGTAGCAGGCTTTGTAGTAGATGCAGTAGCAGTTCGAGCAGCAACTTCAAGCGTTCGTGCTCACACTGGCTTCTCTTCTCAGATCCAAGAGTGGCAGACTGATCATCATTCTCATGCTAGTTCTGTACCAATAGCTTCAATAACGCTATCAAACAATGAAGACACCATTCCCCCTGAGTTGGAAGGTGACGATCTTAAGACTCTTTATTGTCTTTTGCAAGCTAGTAAAACAAAGAAATTGGAATTTAAAGCCCGTGAGTTCTATGGAAGATAACACAATAAGCATATGTGCGACAACTAGTCCTAAAAGGAGTTGAGTCTTATCGTCTTTTGCAAGCTAGTAAAACAAAGAAATTGGAAATTAAAGCCCGTGAGTTCTATGGAGGATAACACAATAAGCGTATGTGTGACAACTAGTCCTAAAATGAGTTTTTAATTGGATATTTTTGTCTTGTGCTGCTAGCCAACAGCTTTCTCTGGACCGACCTGCAGCCCAACCACATATAAAAGAAATAACTTCATAATTCACAACACAAAAACACATCATAAAACAACATTCACCATCTATTGTTGTCGGTCTACCTCTGTAGCAGCTTGGACCTCATCGTTTATCTGTAGCTTTCGTCGGCTCCTTCCTCTACACACAACAGCACCAGCTTGTGTCTTTTGCCCATACCTATCTATTGTCGACTCTACCCCAGCAGCAGCAGCAGCAGCAGCAGCAGCAGCTTGGTAAACCTTCTGCATTGTTTGTGTAGCCTGCAGCTCTAGTACCTGTACCTGCAGCACACTTTGGGACAACAGTCCTCTCTACTCATCATCACCCATCGACTTGGGACAACAACTCTCTCTGCTCATCATCACTTGACAACATCAGGACAGCAGCCCTCTCTGCTCTTCACCACCTACCTTGTGACGACATCACACCATTCGCCTGGGACAGCAACCCTCTCTGCTCCTCAGATCTGCTTTTCTCCTGCAGTCCACTCATCTGCAGGTTTGCGTTTGTCTGCATCACCACAGCTCTAGGTATTGTAGTACCCTTGTCACCAGAGTCTGCATCCCTCAGGTACCGCATCACTCTTGTCACCAGAGCCTGTACCACTACATTTCTATTGCCCACTACAATCATCTACCACCTCACGGAGCGCCACCGCTATCCTCGACATGAGCCTTCGTCACCGATCGTGCTTCAACTCCGACATCATCTTTGCTTCTTCGACAGTCTACTACTCAGAGTCATCTCACACTAGAGGGCCTCTTGTACAGGATTTCATTCACCATTATACATACACTCATTCATCCATTTCATGCTGTGTTGATTTGCTTTGATCTCTCGTACATCTGGTCCTTTCGTCCTTTGGTCCACACATGGTATTAGAGCTATCATGAGCAAAGGGATTGAAGACCTCGAGAGGACACATCATGGATTGTCTACCCATAGTTCTGGAAGACCAACCTTCGTCACACCAGATGTTGATTCTCCTTACTTAGATTTGGACCACACGGAGGATGGGACTTCACCAGATGTTGATTCTCCTTACTCAGATCTAGACCACAGAGAGGATGGGACTTCTTACTCATTGGAGAGTCCCGTTCGAGGTCTTTCATTGGGAGTAGACCAACCTGTCTACACCTACTCACTCTCTACACCTTTGACATCACGCCCTTTCTCTCGGAACTTATTAGACTTTGCTTCCAGAGGGGGATACATGCCTTCTGTCAGTGTGCCAGTGTGGGATGGGACCCTGGTATCCTCTCTCTTCAACTCATTTTCTTTCATGCTTCCCTTTTGGTTTGAGAGGGGGTGTGTGACAACCAGTCCTAAAAGGGGGTTTTTATTGGATTTTTTGTCTTTTGCTGCTTGCCGATGGCCTTCTCTGGGCCAACCAGTAGTCCAATTACATATAAAAGAAATCGCTTCATAATTCAGCAAACAAAAACACATCATAAAACAACATTCACCATCTGCTCTGCTGCTGGTCTACCTCTGCGGGCAGCAGCCTAGACCTCATCGTTTATCTGCAGCTGTCGTTGGCTCCTTCCTTTGCACACAACAGCACTAGCTCGCATCTTCTACCGATACCTATTTGTTGTCAGCTCTACCCCCTGCAGCAGCAGTAGCCTGGCAAACCTTCTGCGTTGTTCGTGCAGCTTGCAACTCCAGTATTTGTACCTGCAGCACACCTTGGGATTGTAGCCCTGTTTGCTCATCATCACCCATCGAATTGGGTCAGCAACCCTCTCTGCTCATCATCACCCATCGACTTGGGATAGGAGCCCTCTTTGCTCATCATCACCCATCAACTTGGGATAGCATCCCTCTTTGCTCATCATCACCTCATGACATCGAGACAACAATCCTTTGTTTCTCGGATTTGAGTTTCTTTTGCAGGTTTGCGTTTGTCTACATCACCACACCTTCAGGTACTGGAGCACCCTCATCACCAGAGCGTGCACCCCTCAGGTACCGCATCACCCTTGTCACCAGAGCTTGCACCACTATATTTCCGTTGCCCACTATAGTCATCTATCACCTCAGAGTGCCACCGCATCCACCGAAGCAAGTCTTGGACACTGACCACCTCACGGAGCGCCACAATTCCGATTCAACTCCCCTTGGCAACATTCGCTACAACCTTGTTGTCGACAGGAAGGGTCTTCTTCTTATCATTCTGAGCGTCAACAATTCTTTTTACCACGTGTATCTGATCGCGGACAAGACTTTGGACGTGATTGGGTATGACAAGCTGAAGTCCCTTTTATTTGAGACTTCGAAACAGCTTGAACCACCAATGCCCTGTGCAAGTGCACAAGGTCGGATGGACCTGGAAGGCAAGATTGAGTTAGAGGGCCTCACGGGAACTTGGAAACCTCGAGAGGGATCACGATGACGTAAGGGTCTCCAAAAAGGGGGGGGGGTGGGCGCGGGGTTCCCTGCAGTGGGACTGTTTGGGGGGGGGGGGGGAGGGGGGTCATCACCGTCGGGGGGCTGGTGTGATAAGTGCTCACTAGACTGGCGTGCTAGACGGTGCCGCTCTACTGTGGAAGTCCGATGGTGGTTCTGCCCCGAACTGGCAGCGTGCCACTCTTCTACACCGAGAGCCTTAGGGGTTGGGACTTGGTGCTGTGAATCCTGGGGCCGGGATCTCCTCTCCCCCCTGGTGAGGAGCTGAGCTAAGAACTTGGGGGGGGGGGGGGGGAGGCATTGGTGATGCTCTCCTCGATTGACAACGGGGACGAGCTCTGGCAAGGTGTCCCACCTGACGACAAATGAAGCATTGCCTGGGGAGGCCAGAGTACTCGACACTCTGCAAAACAGGAGCCCCACGGAGGGGGGTCATCACCGTCGGGGGGCTGGTGTGATAAGTGCTCACTAGACTGGCGTGCTAGACGGTGCCGCTCTGCTGTGGAAGTCCGATGGTGGTTCTGCCCCGAACTGGCAGCGTGCCACTCTTCTACACCGAGAGCCTTAGGGGTTGGGACTTGGTGCTGTGAATCCTGGGGCCGGGATCTCCTCTCCCCCCTGGTGAGGAGCTGAGCTAAGAACTTGGGGGGGGCGGGGGGGGGGGGGGGGGGGGAGGCATTGGTGATGCTCTCCTCGATTGACAACGGGGACGAGCTCTGGCAAGGTGTCCCACCTGACGACAAATGAAGCATTGCCTGGGGAGGCCAGAGTACTCGACACTCTGCAAAACAGGAGCCCCACGGAGGCACGGAAGCGATATGGCATGTGGGACTTTCTTCGGAGAGGCTATGCAGATGCAAAGAGAGGGAATCCTACCATCCGAGCGAGAACTGAGGCGGGATTTGATCACTCTCCCAATAACACCACCTATCATCGGAAGGAGGGGAAGATATTCCTTCTTGAGGCTAGGAAAGAAGATTGTGATGGGAAAGCCTGAGACGCTAGCCAGAGGGTTGGATGTGTTGGAAATTATTTCATCCCCAGATGGACTTTCCCATGCATATTCATGCTTGTATGTGGCTCCATATGAAGCCCTGCATTAGCATATCTTAGTAGAGATTATTTAGCATTTTTTCTACCATTTTTCTGGTATTTTTAAGGCATTTATAGCATCTCTTTGCTATAGCCAAGCTGTTGGCCTGCTACAGCTGGCCGACCAGCTCCTCTCCCACATATATATAGGTGGCTTGGCTTAGCATCATTATTATTTCTTTTTCAGCTTCTGCAATGATAGGCAGCATCTATGGGACCTCCCTCATGCTGCTCCACATGATGTACTACCTTTTCTGGTGATATTCAGCAGTGATCTTTTCTCCTTTATGCTTGCTATCCATATACAGTGTTGTACAGTTCTTGCAGCATTTCTGAGTGGGTATCTCAGCATTGTACCCATTCTTTCATGGTATCAGAGCGGGAAACATCTACAGGGACCTGCGTTTCTTTTCCCATGCTGCTGTTGACTGTTTACAGCATATAGGAGCTGTTTACTGCTGCGTTTCTTCATCAGTAACCTGCATTTTACAGTGGAGCTGCTGGACTGCCTCAAGTGCTGCAATTTCTTGCTATTGTAGGCTGCGTTTTCTGCATAGCTTCTGCGTTTTCTGCAATTTTACTGTTATTAGCTGAAACCCTCTTCATAGGTGCTGAGGATAGGAACTCTGAGATAGTTTGCTTCTTCTATTTTCAGATTCCCACCCTCCCTTCCCTTTCTTTCTTCTTTCTCTTGATGTGCACAGCTTGAGAGGAGGTACTTTGTTTTTTTTTTCAACAGACATGGCTTCAGGAGACCCCTTCTCTACAGCCATTCCTTCTCCTATCTCTTCTCCCACTCCATCACAACCTGGATCCCCTGCTCCCGCCACTCCACAGGTGGTTCCTATTCCCAATCTTTCCTTTTTGAGTTTCTCTCATCCAGGTCTTGCTCCCACCCCTGCCCACATACCATCCTACAACCCTCCCCAAGTCAGTGACTCCATGAAGCTTACAGCAACCAACCGTCATACTTGGTCTTTCTACACTCAGTTGTTGCTGGAAGGAGCCGGTGTGTGGATGGCTATCTCCACACCTCATTTGGTGGACCTTGCTTTGCAAAGCATATTGGATGCTCGGGCTCGTCTTATCATCATCCATTGCATGACTCCATCCATACAGGCACAGTTTGTCTCCTCCCAGAGTAATGCTCATCAGATGTGGACAGAGATCCAGAGGAGGTTTGGGAGAGTTTCGACAGTGAAGATTGCCAAATTGGAGTCAGATCTAGAGAAGCTTACCATCACTGAGTCAGATAACTTGATTGAGAAGATTGGAGAGTTCTCCCGTATCAAGCTGCAACTTGAGGAGTACGGGAGCACCATCAACAATCCCATCCATAAACTTCTTGGTAAGCTGCCTGCTTCCTTTGATTCTTTCAGGGATAATATTTATTTCCGTGATCCTCTCCCCCCTTTTGAGGAAGTCGTGAGTTATCTCCACGACAAGTGGATGCTTTGCGGAAAAGGCAAGTCGGAGTTTGCTTTTGTTGCCTCTAACAAGGGCAAGGGCAAAGGAAAAGGGAACTCCAACAACAACAAGCAAAAAGTCACCCCAAAGTCATCTTCTGACGACGACGATTCTGACAATTCTAACAGCATCAAGGGTTCCAGGATGAAGGATTCTTGTGAGTTTTGTGGCCGACATAGTCATTCAGAGGCCAAATGTTTTGCCTGACAGGCTACTTCCCGCAAAGCTAAAGCCAAAGCTAAAGCAAAATAGGAGTCCTCCTCTGATGGCTCAGACACTTCACCCACAACAGATGGCTCAGATACCAACTACAGAGGAGAGTACGAAGTCTCATGCTAAGATGGCTTTTCTTGCTGTCTATGATCCCCCTGTTCTTTCATCTTCACAGGAGCAAGATGAGTCCATCCTGGTGGTCACACAGGAGACTTCTGATTCAAAAGTCAGTGCCCTAGAGGAATATTTACAGGAGTTTTTGATAGAGACCTTATTAGTTCCTCTAATCCCTTTGGATGAGTATCTTCCTTCTCTTGTGCTATTTCATGCTGATGCTATTATTGTAGATTTTCTCTCCTCTCTTTTAGAGGAGGATAATGGTTCTTCTATAGAGCAGGTGGATGATTTTGTTGAGATATCCTCACATATTCTGGAGCTTCCTACTTTGGCGGCTTCTCTCTTGGCAGTTACTTCTCCTTCTTATGTTCAGAGGTGGCATCTTCCGCTATCTTGGATCCTGTTCCTACTTCGAACCTGGCAAATTCAGCTATCACTGATGATCAGTTTGTTCCAGTGGTTGTTTCATTTCCTTCTTCTTCAGAGGAGGATTCTACTTCGGTCCCGATACTTGTTGCAGATGCAAGGAGGTACCACATTTTTCGGAGCCATCTATGGTTCCATCTTCTGAGGGCTTCTCTCTCCAGATTGATTCTGTTGTTTCGTCTTCGATATCTTCTCGATCTTCTCGTGGCTTCTTCTGGAAAACTTCTGGGTATTCAGATGTACCATATCTTCGCGAGCTTTGTGCCTTTTATGAGGAGGTTGTTCCTTCAGACTCTTTGGAGGATTTTTTGCAGCGTCCCGGAGTTGGTCCACCTATCTGGCCGCGTGAAGAGGAGGTGTTGGAAATTATTTCATCCCCAGATTGACTTTCCCATGCATATTCATGCTTGTATCTGGCTCCATATGAAGCGCTGCATTAGCATATCTTAGCAGAGATTATTTAGCAATTATTCTACCATTTTTCTGGTATTTTTTAGGCATTTCTAGCATTTCTTTGCTATAGCCAAGCTGTTGGCCTGCTACAGTTGGCCGACTAGCTCCTCTCCCACATATATATAGGTGGCTTGGCTTAGCATCATTATTATCTCTTTTTCAGCTTCTGTAGTGATAGGCAGCATCTACGGGACCTCCCTCATGCTGCTCCACATGATGTACTACCTTTTCTGGTGATATTCAGCAGTGATCTTCTTTTCTCCTTTATGCTTGCTATCCATATACAGTGTTGTATAGTTCTTGTAGCATTTCTGAGTGGGTATCTCAGCATTGTACCCATTCTTTTAGGATGCTGGGTCGAAGTAGTGCTGCCACCTTGCAAAGAAGGCTTGGGCCATATGTAGTGCGATGGGGCGTTGAGCTGCATGACTCTATCCAATGCTGCAGGCGATTCAAAATCAACCTGGTAGTAGCATCCACGCCACGCCTGAAAGGATAAATATCAATAATCTTGCCAAGCTCACCGATGAGGCTGCAAAAGATCCCTGAGCAGTCCACGTGTCGGGTGGCTACCCACAATCTTGCAAACCAGGGTGGAGGTCTCCAAGGAGGTGATTGTCGAAGTGAGGAGTTGGAGTTCTACTTCAGAAAAGGAAAGGCAACGATGTGGCTCGGTTAGGGATGATGAAGCGGATGCCATGGAGTCCTCCTGGGGATGAGAAGACGCCAACACGCCGAAGAAAAAACCTGCCCAAAAGCTGAAAACACTTGACAAAGGGGGCAGAGGGTGATAGGCCTCAGGGAGATGAAGAGGATCAGGACGACGGGAGGAGGTTGGCGAAGAAATCGAGGGCAGGTGGAATGCGGGGCTAGCAGACAACAAAGGGGGAAGAGGTGGGTGGAAAGGAGGAGATCCAGGTAGCGAGGAGGTGGAAAGGAGTGGGTGGACGAGTAGGGGAGAGAGCAAAAAGAGGTGCAATGGGGGGGGGGGGGTTTGTTGCACATAGCAAGGGAGGCAGAGGGCGAGGAGGCAGCGGGCGATGGGGAAGGTGGGAGGATGGAGGGAATTGAAGGAAGATGCTGGATGAAACAGAGGCGAGGGCGCACAAGAGGCGGAGAGGGGGTAGATGGGTGGAAAACGGGGGCTCATAGGGTGTAGGAGGGCTGGAGGTGGGGCGCACAGGAGGCTATCGAAGCAGGCGACGAAAGGCAGCGCTCAGAGGGGGCAGTGTGCTAGATTGGGGAGGGAGGGAGAGGACGAAGGTTGGCAGAAACACAGAGGAGGGAGGCGGGGTAGCGCGGGGGAGGATGTTAGAAGTCATCTCCTGTCTTTATCAGACACCAGGGCCTCTGTTGTGGGTGTGCCCGCCCTGTATAGGTGTTTTCTCATTTTTCCTCACTCCCCGTATGTTTTCGCCATTTTTCCATGTTGTGGGTGGCTGCCATATGGTGGCAAGATCAACTGAAGCTGGCCGACTGCACTCATTTGCATATGAGGCTGGCCGACCTGCTCTGTTGGGGTCGTGGATGATTTCCTTGGCTGGCCGACTGGAGGGACCCAGTCATGAGGCTGGCTGTTACGAGCCTGTGTTTTTCCCTCTAGACAACAAGCTGGTGGGCACGGGCATGGGACGCACAGTGTGGACATGCATCAGCTGAATGTGAAAAGGAAACCCATGTTAGTGGCCAGCCGAAGTGTGAAAGGGAACAAAAGAGATTTTTATAAAGTTCTAAGGTTTTTAAACCTTTGATGACTTAAAGGCCTAATAATATTATTTAATAAGCATGCGTTTTTGAAAACCTTGCTTTTGGCGTTTTTAAAAAAAAAATGTATCTTCTTTATTTAAGGGAAGGTGGTGGATTGGAGGGTGTGGTCATGGCGTGGCTGCATGGGTATGCTGTCGTCGCTGTAGTTGGGTACCGCTGCCACCGGGTATAGCAGCTGCCACCAGCTACTGCTGGTGTGCCGCTGTCAGGTACAGTCGGGCGCCGTCGCTGGGTACAGTCGGGCACTGTCGCTGGTACAGGTACCGCCGCTGCCAGAGTTGTCGCGCCGTCGCCAGGTGTCGGAACTGCCGCCGCTGGTATAGGCGTCGCCGTCGGGTGCAGTCCGGCGCTGCCGCTGGGTACAGAGCTGCGCCGCCGCCGCCGGTACAGTCGGGCGCCGTCGGGTACAATGTCGTGCCACCGCCGCTGGTACAGTCGGGCGCTGCCGTCAGAACCGCCGCCGCTGTCAGAGCCACCGTGCCGCTGCCAGAGCCGCCGCTGCTAGAGCCACCGCGCCACCGCCAGGTACGCCGCGTCGCCTCTGCCGCCGCTGCCGTTGCCGTTGCCGCTGAGTACTGCTGCTGTCACCAGGTGTTATCATTGCTATGTATGGATTACAGCTGGGCAGCAACAATGGGCAGTATAGGGCAGCCAAGCAGCCTAGCAGGCAACCAGATGGGCAGCAGCTAGGCAGGCGTCAGGCAAGAGTTTTTCTGCAGAAATATGGCAGACAGACGAGGGTCAGATGGGAGACTCTCTACGCCAGGTGGCTTGTGTGGAAGCAGTCAGCGTGGATCTCTCTCTCTCTCTCTTGAAAGAAGGTGAGCTGAAGGAGGCATGGAGGGGCCAACAACCAAGGAGTCTCTCTCTTTCTTCGCAAGTAGGTTTTGTTTACGAGATTGGGATACAGAGGATCAAGCTGCATATGCACAGGATGATGTTCTTGGAAGAGATGTGTGTTGCTCTTCATCTTGGACTTAAGTGTATTCAGGGATGGCTTGACACATCCTCTATCTTTCTCTCTCTGAGTTTTTGGCATCGTGATTGGATGATGCATATGAGGATTTATCTGTTATGGAAACAGGACATTGGTCTTTCATGAGGAGACAGGACTTTGGTATTGGGGATATAGGCCTATGGTTTATGGACACAGGTCTATGGTTTATTAGATACAGGTCTTTGGTTTCGTGAGAAAAGCATGTCTCTAGATTCATGTGAACAGGTTATAGTTTTCTGGAGGTTACATGCAGGCTGTGACTATAGGAAGGACATATGGTTTGGTACAACCCTACTGCTGTTTGGGAAAGGGTTGTGAGATCCATGGTTGAGATGGAGAAGACCTTTTCAAGCAGGGAGGTGTCGTACAGGTGTGCCTTCTATATAGAATGCTTTGCTGTAATAGCTGAGTTCTTATTTGTGTCTTTGCCTATACGAGGTGAAGAGCAAAAGCTAAAGATGAAGCTCAGGAGAAAAGACACCAAGGACAGGAAGTAGTCAGCCAGGAACAAAGCAGTTGAAGAGTTATGGTACAAGAGATGGGTTGAAGGCTATGGCTTTCGACACTTGGTCATTAGTGGTATCCTCACGGAGGCTTCATGGTTTCGGAAGGCAGCTTCTTTCTATGTTTAGCAGTGGTGATCTACTAGGCTTCATTAGGGACTTGTGCTTACCACTTGGGTGGAGTGCAAGCAGGTTTTGGGTGCCTGTGGATGTATCAGACGAGGCTCAGATGGAAGCGGAGGGACTTAATGAGGTTCTTATTCCAGAGCAGATATTGGCACGTAAGGAAAGAAAGGTACAAGGTAAAGTTTCCCGTCGCTATCTTGTGAAGTTCAAGAACTATTCACTGATGGATGCAAAGTGGATGGAGGAGGGTGACTTAGCAGATTCACCTTAGGTATTGCAGCTTTACCTTCACACCTTTGAGTTGGAGCCGACTCTTGCGACGACTCATTCAGGTTCAGCAGAGCATGGGTCTGGAGCATTGCCTGATGCTCAAGAGGGGGGTAGCACCTCCGCTCCCTTGTTATAGACAAGCTCAGTTTTTCATCTAGAAGTCGCTTGGTGACATCTTTGTATTCACCCAAGGTACTGAGGCTGACAGTACATCTGCTTATGGGACTTCTATGATATTGTGTACTAGTCACATGAGATGGTAAAGTTAGGTATGGTTCACAGTCGGCCGCACCATGAACTATAACTACAACTATGGATGGTTTTTGCCTTTGGAACTAAGGTATGACTGAGGAAAAGATTGGGACATTGATCTTTGTCATATGGTTCTGGCTGTTCTTGACCACAAGATCGGTCAATTGGATATTGAGATGATGCTATTTGTGGAGTTGGTCTCCTTTGGAATGGCATGGTTTGGTTGAGCTCAAAGGCTGAGGCAACCTGAGCTAACACTTCGAGACTCTATGGAGAGCATAAGTCTTGTGAGCAGTCCTAGAGTTGGTTTGGTTCATATATGGATTGAACTCTATTTGTGCATGTATTTATACACTTTATGAGGTATTATGGTATTCTGGTGCCATTGGATTCTGGTATCCTTGAGAATACATTGGGTAATACTCTGGATGTGTCAGGATGAGATGCATGTATGTTGATATGATACATCAGGTACTTTACCATGTTCATGGTGTATCACTGAGTGTGGCTCCTGAGGGATGGCCATAAGTAGGGTGTGTAAAGCATCAAGAGGGACATATGTGGAAAGTCCTTAGTGGATGTATAGTTTAGATGCATTGAGTGCTTTCATATGCTCATGTTGTACCTTCAATCGTGGGTCCTACAGGGATACCCATGGGCGTAAGGCTTGCGAGCAACCCTGAGACTGTTATTTTGGAGTGGGTAGAGCATCTTGAGGAGCATATTGTTTGCGAATGCATATATGTGTCATGCATATGTTTGTCATATGTTGAATGATGCATGGTTTTGTTTTTGGCTAACACAGATTACGTGTTTCCACTTGATTTTAGACTTTTGTTGCAGGTTTTGAAGGAACAAGCAAGAGTTGCTAGTCACTTTGATGTGACAGTGTGACCTTATTGTTCAGGATGATTGTTTCATCACCCAGATGCACTGGAGGGGCATTGCTTTGGTCACATGGGGACTCTTTCTTCATTGGATGCCTTACTGTGTTATTGAGTGCAATCGAGGACGCTTGCTATTTTTCAAGAGGGGGGTATGTTACGAGCTTGTGTTTTTTTCTCTGGACAACAAGCAGGTGGGCACGGGCATGGGACGCATAGTGTGGACAGGCATCAGCTACCCATGTTAGTGGCTAGCCCAAGTGTGAAACGGGACAAAAGAGATTTTTATAAAGTTCTAAGGTTTTTAAACCTTTGATGACTTAAAGGCCTAATAATATTATATGCCTCTCGTGTTCTTTACGTCCCTGCTCTTGGTTTTCATCTTCTGTCAGTGCATGAAGTATGCAAGACTGGCTTTCGGGTGGAATTTGAGGAGGATTCAGTTGCTCTACGGGACCGTGAGACTGGCCAGGTTGTTTGGGAAGGCGGTGTGGAGAATGGTATCTACAAGCTCTCTACACTCTCCTCATTGACAGGTTCTCAGGTTGGAGATCTGTGGCACTTTCGTTTTGGCCACTTAAATGTGGATGCACTGCGGCGAGCTTTCCGAGACCAGATGGTGGTTGGCTTGCCGGGTGTTGGCAGCAGGCAAGGACGTTGCAGTTCTTGCATACGTGGTAAGCAGCACAGGGAATCCTTTCCGAAGCAGGCTTCCAGGCGGGCTTCAAAACCATTGGAGTTGATTCACACTGACTTGTGTGGACCTCAGCAGACACCATCATTGGGAGGATCTCTCTATTTTATGGTGCTTGTTGATGACTGTACCAGATTCACGTGGGTCTACTTTCTTTCACAGAAGGACCAAGCTTTTGCACGGTTCAAAGATTGGCACGTGATGGTGGAAAAAGTGTCTAGATTTCAGGTAAAGACTCTCAGGGCTGACAAAGGGGGTGAATTCTCCTCGAATGTATTTCTCAGATTTTGTGCAAATCATGGCATCAAGAGGGAACTGGCCAGAGGACTGTGGTGGAGATGGCGAGGACCATGCTGGAGCATCGTGGTCTTCCTCGTCCACTTTGGGGAGAGGCTATGGCAACGGCTATCCATACCCTCAACCGGTCTCCAACGACTGCAGTACCTAATATGACTCCGTTTGAGGCATACGTTGGCAAGAAACCTGATGTCTCGCACTTCCGTGTTTTGAGTGATGCGTATGTACATATTCCAAAGAAGCAGAGGGGGAAGCTTGACTCCAAATCCCGCAAGCTTATATTTGTGGGGTATAATTCTCTTTCCAAGGGATACAGATTGTATGATCAAGAGAGGAATGAGATTGTTGTCAGCTGGGATGTGGTCTTTGATGAGCTTGTTCCAGTATCCACTGTGGAGGAGCCGCCACATGGATATCCAGAAGAGTCTGATGATGATTCCCAGACTATTGTTCCAGTTGATCAACCTCAGTCAGTACAGGAGGTTGAGCCCAGAGCTGGAGTAGAACCCCGCAACGGCAGGAGGCTCCACGATCTGTTCGAGTACCCAGGTGGTTGTGGTTTCCGTGGCTCCTGGTTTCTGCCGTCAATGCACATGTAGCCGTCCATCTCTGTGTGTTCCCGCCGTAGCCCATGTCGGGCCAACCCATCCAATCACCCACGAGCTCTTTCGTTGACTACCACGCCCTTGCACCTCTGCCCTGCCTGCTCGTTCCTCCGGAGACACCCGCACTATCACCACACCTTGACATCGGGATGGTCGTCCTGCACTGCCCGATGCCCGACTTCTACTCGAGTCCACGCCTGAGGTTTGCGCTTGTCAACTTGCTGCTCCACCGGCGCGCTCTAGGACTACGCCGTCGCAGCCAGCTCCATGCCACCTTCAGTCGAGCAACATCGCCTTCCGCCTGTTGGCTTTGGAGCTCGTGGTCGTGTATTCTGAACTCCCCTTTGGCTCTTGTCCATGCATTCCGGCCTTCACTTCATGGCTCAAGGAGGTGTGACCTTGCCTATTGAACTTCTCTTTCAAGCAGCATCTCCGCCATTCTTCTTGACACCTATTGAGGACACTTGGCATCATATTTGGTAGAAGGCATATGTGGTGGTATCGTATGCTTTGGAGGTGGCAATTCTCATAGCTACTCTCGGGTTATCACATGACTAGAAGTTGTGGTGGATTATCCCATATGCAAGAGCATGGGAAGTTGAAGAGCCATATATAGGGTGTGGTGGCACCTTGTCATAGATATCTCCACCGGCCGGGTTTTTTGGGGGGAGCAACGGCTAGGAGATGGGAGCCTAGCCACCGACGTTGCTCAGTGCCCTAGGGTGGTGTGCGTGCTGCTGTTGCGTGACTTTGACATGGTATCAAAGCTCTGCTTGTGTGGTCCTGGGTGGTCCTAACCTTTGTTTGATCGAGGTGCTTGAATTGAAGGAGGGTGTTGGAGGTGGCAATTCTCATAGCTACTCTTGGGTTATCGCATGACTAGAAGTTGTGGTGGATTATCCCATATGCAAGAGCATGGGAAGTCGAAGAGCCATATATAGGGTGTGGTGGCACCTTGTTGGGAGGGAGCAACAGCTAGGAGATGGGACCCCAGCCACCGACGTTGCTTAGTGCACTAAGGTGGTGTGCGTGCTGCTGCGTGACTTTGACAAGCCTAAATGTCAATATCTACCACACCTCTACTAGGATCACGTGATGCCTCATCACTTGTTGCATGCGGAAGACTTGGAGATGAATCGTAATGATTAGAGGACAGATTCAGCACATAGACTTGACGATTCAGATATGCACATATGAAAGAGAGAGAAGCGGGAGAGAGTACATAGTGTTGGGTCGCAAGTAATCCTTTGAAGGGCCCCCATCGTGAAGGTGTATTTGCTTGTATTGCTGAATGTGTAATGGACTGACTATTGGCTGCAAATCGGCACCAAGACCATTGACGGGACCTCTGCAGAGTACCCGTGAAGGAGGACAAACATGCCACCTACGCAGTACAGTCTGGACAGCACCTTGTACTTGCATTAATCCGTACTGGCTGCGTTTTCTGTGCTCACAGCAAGTCGCCTTCAATTCAGCACCTTTCCCTTTGCGTTACCTTGTCTTGGGCTGCCCAGGGTATATGCACAAGCAAGGACTGATGGCAAGGGGTTTTGGATAATAGCCCTATGGAATTATATGGTTGTATATGGATAAATTGGCATTCTCCCCCGAGGAGAAGCCCAAAGAGCTTGTTCTTGAATATTTATGTCATGACCCTGTGAATTTATGCAGCATAAGTGTGAGCATGGTGGTCGGTGTGCAAGACATATTTTTTTTTTAATGTTCACAATTGGGAAAAGGGGACAAAGGTTTTAAAAACTAATAAAACCCCATGTGTGGAGGGGACAAGGGTACAAAGGTTTAAAAAACCTTTTAACCAATGGAATATCTCCTTTTAGGAATCGTGGCCCTTTTTAGGGGAAGGCTACGTTATTTTTGGGAGAGGACTCTTTTTGGAGCAATTGGGGTTGCAGCTGCACGTGTGGTGCTTTTTCGCTCTTTGGAAGGCAAGCGGCTGGATGGCAACTCCACGTAGGAGCTTTGAGTTGTGGAAAAGCTGAGGACTGGCTGGTTTAGTTCAGTACTTTTTCATTTTGTTGGGATGACAGAGGATACCCCACACAGGTACATTGATTTGTCTCATAGTCCGAGTTCGGTCTTTTGGAAGACGTTAATAAAATCTTTCTTTCTCTCTCTCTCTCTCTCTCTCTCTCTCTCTCTCTCTCTCATGGAAGGTGACTACAAGGCAGAAGACGCGGGACTGAACAGAGTTTTCTCCCGCCCTCGCTTTGTCTTTGAAGGAGCAGACAGTAGAAGTAGAGGTGCACACGTGGGGACGACCAGTCTCTATTTTCTCTCTTCTCTCCCTTTGGGGGAAAGTGACACAAGGTCTGCAGGTTTCTCTCTCTCTCTCTCTCTCTCTCTCTCTCTCTCTCTCTTTGTGAGAAGGTGGGACTGCAGAAGGTGCACAACCGAGTCCCTCTTTCCACTAGTTCGAGACTGTTTTGGGGGTGCTCCTGTGGCCCTTTGTGAGAGGAAGGGTTTGGTAGTTCAGAGGGTGGAAACAAGGCAAGTTTTTGGACTGATTTGGAAGAGTTTACGGGCTGATGTATGGATGGTTTTTGGCTATGTGCATGGGCCAGTTAGATGCGTATTCAAGGCCTCATGGATGTACTATCTTGGCTGATTAGAGGTGAATAACAGGGTGGTGTTTGGGGGCACAGGGCTATTCGTAACCTCTATGCTAAGAGGTCCAGAGGATTGGCAGATTGGACATGCATATATATAAGCCATGAGTGGCCATGATGTATTCAGTTAAACTCTTCCATTGAATGTGAATAAAGAAATACCGAAAGGGGAGCCAAGCTTTGGGGCCAACAGGTGTCGTTGTTCTTTTTGTGTAGGAGCACTCTAGCTCCCTTTTTATCTGTCTTATTTGCTGAATTACAACTGTGTTTGGGTGACTGCTAGTTTACTACACTTTGGTTTCTACTAGAGGCCAGTTTCAAGGTTCCGTTGCTGGGACCATCACCAACTTTTCTAAGGTGGTGAGCTCGTGGTTGTCTCGAGGAAAGTCGTTGCTGAAAATGTCAGCAAGATGTCAGACTATGAGGATGACTATGACTATGATGATGAGGAATAGCAGGAGACCACTCCTGAGAGGATTGAGTTTGAGGATGACTATGACTATGAGGATGACTATGACTATGATGATGAGGAATAGCAGGAGACCACTCCTGAGAGGATTGAGTTTGAGGATGTACTTGTAGGAGAACATGTTGCACGTTATGAGGATGTACTTGTAGGAGAACAGGTTGCAGAAGATGCACGTTATGAGGATGTAATGCAGCCAGAAGATATGCCAAGTAAAGAGGAAGATGATGCCCAATTCAAAGCCCGTTCGGCAGGGGCAGTGGATGTGCTTATGCAGCTCACACAAAATGAGAAGTTTGTTGAATTTATGAGGGCCCCTTTTGAGCCTAAGAAGAAGAAGAAGAAGGTGCGTTGTAGGAACCCACCTCAGGGCAATAGTGGTGCCTTCCCATAGGATCCTGCTTTTGGACAGTTTCCAACATGCAGAACACTTATGGTGCAAACCCACAAAGTTCCTTTTTCGGGTAGCCACCTATTTCGCAGCAATCGATGCATCTAGGCTATTTTGGCGGTGGTTCCGTGTTCCAATCTATGACTGGGGGTTACCCTCAAGGAGGCATAGGAATGCAAGGGAATTTTGGAGCTAGTTTTCAGCCTGGCATGCAAGGCAACATGTATGGTGGTATGAAGCCCGGAATGCAAGGGAATATGTAGGGGGCATGCAGCCCGGAATGCAAGGAAACATGTATGGGGGCATGTAGCCCGGTATGCATAGTGGTATGCTTGGAAACATGGGAGGATCAGCAGGATTGCATGGTATGCAAGGTGTGGAAACTGGCAATGTTGACCCTAGTATGGGCATGAATGCAGGGGGTAGTAATCTTGTGAAGCCACTTCCTTACGATAATCTAACACCTATGGGTAAGGCAAAGGATTATAAGGAAGGGGGAGCTGCAGTGAAATTTGACACATTCAGTGGGGCCAAAGACAGGCTCAAGGCTCTTACCTTTTTACACCAGTTTGATGCTGCTTTTTCTAGTGGAAATTACACAGAATCCTCGAAAGTGAGAAAAGCTGCGACTTTTCTCAAGGGCAATGCATTGCAGTGGTGGTCCACTCTTCTTTTGTAGCGCATAACACCATCTACTTGGGTACAGTTTAAACAGGTGTTCTCTTCCGTGTGGCTCACATCTACATTTGAGGTGGATGTAATGATAGCATGGAATAAGTTGGATGCATCGAAATGTGAGAATCTTGAGGATTATAACAAGAAGTTTTGGGTAGATTTACTCCCAGTTACTTGTTATCGTGCAGTGCCACTGTCTGAGCAGGTTGAGAAGTATTGTTGTGGATTGCCCAAGGAAGTGCGTGACTATTGCATTAAGACCTGAGTAACAAATATGTCGCAGATGATAGAGAATGCCGTGACGGCAAATGCGTTACTCACTGGGGTTTCAACTAGATTTAAGGGTAGCAAAAGCATTGGCAAGAAAACTAAGAAGTAAAGGCATGCATCTCGAGATGCAACAATGCCTGCAGAGAAGCGGCATAAGAGAACTCCTGAGGAGAAGCAGGCTTTGTTGGATGCCAAGAAATGCTTTTTATGTACCGAAGAGGGACATACGTCTTTCAATTGTCCCAAGCGTAAGTCCAATAAGGTCTTTGACACTAAAGGGGAGCCCAAGTCTAAGAAGGCAAAGCCTTCTGCAGGGTTAGTTTCTGATCTTGTTGGGGAACAGCCAAGTGGTGAGGAGACTGAGTTGTGCAGAGAATGGGGCAAAGTTAGAGATCAGAATGCTTTGATTTTCTTTGACACAAGTGCTAGAGCCAACTTTATCTCACCAGATTTGGCTGGCAGATTGGGGATCCGTGCAGAGGAGATGGGGCCTTTGTATGAGGCTAATATGGCTTGTCCTGGGTATGCAGAACCCGTTACCTCTATTATTGGGAAGTTGAGGCTTCATGTGCAAGGTTATGCGGATAGTGAGGAACTCTATATCATGCCACTTGATGGGTGTGATGTTTTGTTGGGTATGCCATGGTGCCATAGAGTACATGCGGTGGTGGATACGTACAACAGGAAGATTAGTTTGACTCATAGAGGGAAAGAGCATATTTTGGATGTAAAGCTTAAAGGGGAATCTGTTCCTATTGTATCGTCTTCGGCCATTACATCAATAATGAAAAAGCATCTTTCTGTGTACTTGGTTTTTGTAAAGGATGCAAAAGATGATGAATCTCAATCTAATTTGTCTATGTTAGATAAAGACAGGACTGATTTCCTATGTGAGTACCAAGATTTCTTTTCCGAGTCATTGCCAGGAGAACTTCCTTCGGAAAGGCCATAAGATCATGCCATTGATCATGCTATTGATCTTATTCCGGGGAGTACCCCACCAAATAGACCGCCATACCGTGTTAGTGCAGCCCAACAAGAGGAAATTATGAGCCAGGTACAGGAGTTGTTGAAAAAGGGGTTGATTCAGCCTAGCTCATCACCCTTTTGCTCACCTGTGCTCTTAGTGCAAAAGAAAGATGGTTCTTGGCGCATGTGTATAGATTACAGGGCACTAAACAAGAACACCATCAAGAATCGATTCCTTATTCCGAGAATCGATGACATATTGGACCGCTTACAGGGCTCCACAGTCTTTAGTCGGATAGACTTGAAAAGCGGGTATCATCAGATACGCATTAGACCCAAGGATGTGCATAAGACAACATTTCGGATCACCTTTGGGCTATATGAGTTCTTGGTCATGCCCTTTGGCTTGACATATGCTCCCGCCACCTTTAACAGGATGATGAACAGGATTTTCCAGCCTCCAAGAGCGTTTGTGGGCACATTCTTTGAGGACATGATTATGCATTCACGCTCAGAGGAGGAGCATAGGGAGCATTTGGCCATAGTGTTTAAAGAACTCCGGAAGCATAGGTTGGTCATAAATGGCAAGAAGAGTGAGTTCTTCTTGGAAGAAATACACTTCTTGGGACACATCGTGTCTAAAGATGGAGTCCGTATGGATCCTTTGAAAGTAGAAGCAATTCTCAATTGGCCAGATTTGAGGACCGTGCATGATGTACTCAGCTTTTTGGGATTGTGTTCCTATTACAGGCGGACATATGGTATTTTGCTGAGATTGCTTCGCCCCTTCATGCTTTAACAAAGAAGGGAACTACGTTTTGATAGGCTGATTGGGAAATTGCAGCCTTTAAAAAGCTTAAAGAAAAGCTTACTTTGGATCCCGTATTGGTACTACCGGATCTCCGAAAGGCTTTTGTTGTCCAATGTGATGCATGTGGGAACAGCATTGGGATAGTTCTCATGCAAGAAGGACATGTTATAGCCTATGAGAGTCATATATTACAGAATGCCGAGAAGCATTTACAGGTCTATGAGAAAGAGATGTTGGCTGTAATTCATGCTCTTTCTACATGGAAACACTATTTGCTTGGGGCTGATTTCACTGTGCAGACAGATCATCAGACCTTGCGTTATTTCCTCATGCAAACTAAACTTTATGAGAAGCATATGACATGGGCCAACTTTTTGTCTATGTTTCACTTTCAGATTGTACATGTGGAAGGCAAAAAGAATGTTGTGGCAGATGCTTTGTCACGCTAGCCACAGGTCTCAGTAGTTTCACTTGCTTATCATCATGAGCTTGATGAGATGAAAGAGCAGTATGCCCAGGATGAGGATTTTAGCAGGGTCTATGATCAGATGTCTGAGGGTCAGCAGCATGATCATTATACTCTCAGAGATGGCTTCTTATCGATGCATGGTAGACTGTGTGCTACCAGGCAGTTACGACTCAAGGTTATGATTGAAAGTCATGCTCCACCGTATGTAGGTCGTAGAGGCATTGACGCCACAGTAAAAGCAGTGGAGGCTTTCTTTTATTGGCCGACCTTGAGAAGGGATGTTGATGCTTTTGTTAGGCAATGCATCATATGTCAGAAGGTGAAGTTTGACCGTCAGAAGACACTAGGGTTACTTCAGCCTTTACCTATTCCAGATAGACCATGGGCGAGCATTGCCACAGATTTTATATTTGATCTTTCGAGGACACAAACGGGGAATGATGGCATTTGGACTATCATATGCAGGTTCAGTAAGCAAGCTCATTTCATTCCCGTGCGTAAGAAGATCAAAGTTGATCACATGGTGAAGTTGTTCATGGCGAACATCTTCAAGTATCATGGCATGCCTTCGTCTATCATTAGTGGACGTGATCCACGGATGACGAGTTTATTTTGGAGAGGGTTGTTTGACAACATGGGTACAACTCTCAAGTTTTCATCATCGTTTCATCCACAGACAGATGGGCAGTTGGAAGAGGCTAATTCCACAGTATTAGATCTTCTCAAGTGCTATGTGTCAGAGCACAAGCAACAATGGAAAAAGTATCTTCCTTTGGTGGAGTCCACTTATAACAACACCATCCATACCTCGACGGGCAAGGCGCCTTTTGAGATCTTGGAAGGAGGTAAAAAGGTACCACCCATTTTGTGCACAAAGGATAAGATCTTTCAGGCTGACCAGTATGTGGAGAACATGGATGAAGCTTATAGGAGAGTTAAGTTGGCACTCCGAAGAACTCAACAAAAGCAAAAGAAGGCAGTAGACCGTCACAGGCGTGCATTAGAGTTTGCATTGGGTGATTGGGTTCTTTTGCGATTTGAGAAAGCTAGGTCCAAGAAGATGAAGGGTAAAGAGCGCTTATTACCTAAGTTGAGCATGCGCTATTATGGACCTTTTCAGGTATTGGAAAAGATCGGTGAGGTGGCCTATCGTTTGAAGCTACCAGATCACTGGAGGATTCACAATGCATTTCATGTGAGTCTACTTAGACCTTTCCGTGGGGATGTGCCTGAGGATGTATCAGATGAGGCTCAGCCGGAAGTGGAGGAACTTGATGAGGTTCTTATTCCCGAGCAGATACTGGCACATAAGGAAAGAAAGGTACGAGGTAAAGTTTCCCATCGCTAGAACTATTCACCGATGGATGCGAAGTGGATGGAGGAGGGCGACTTAGTAGATTCACGTCAGGTATTGCACCTTTATCTTGATGCCTTTGAGTTGGAGCCCACTCTTGCTACGGCTCATTTCAGGTTCAGCAGAGCATAGGTCTGGAGCATTGCTTGATGCTCAAGAGGGGGGTAGCACCTTTGCTCCCTTGATACAGACAGGCTCAGATGTCATCTAGAGGTCGCTTGGTGCAGCTTGTCTCACCCGAAGGTACTGACAGCTGATAGTACATCTGCTTATGGGACCTCTATAATATGTGTACTAGTCACATTGGATATTGTGGTTATGTATGGTTCATAGTGAAACCGGCCTCTGGTAGAAACCAAAGTGCGGTAGACTAGCAGTCACCTATCCAATTGCAGTCCAGACAATTAAACAAATAAACTAGAGCTAGAGTGCTCCAAAACAAAAAGGAGAACGACACCTGTTGGCCCCAAAGCTTGGTGCCCCTTTCGGTATTTCTTTATTCAATTTCAATGGAAAAGCTTAACTGAGTTCAACAAAGCCAGTCAAGGAAAAGAAACTTGCATGTCCAATCTGGCAACCCTCAAGACCTCTTAGCATAGAAGATACACATACAGATTTGTGTCTCACAAAAGCAACACACTGCTGTCTCCTCTAATCAACCAAGACAATGCAACAGGGAAGCCTTGAACACGCATCTGGCTGTTCCATGATCGTAGCCTCAAACTCAGCCAAAGAACAAGTCCACCATCTAACTCTGCTTCCACCCTTCAAACTGCCACACCCCTCCTCTCACAAAGGGCCAAAAGAAACAACTCTGAAGCAGTCGTAAGCCAGTGGAAAGACAGAGAAAGATATTCAGCAGGTACACTGCTGTCCCTCAGTCCAATCTTCCTCAAAAACACCAGCCCTGAGAGTATAGAGTATGCTGTCCTGAATTGCAGCCACCTGCCTTTGCTCTCCAGAGCTCACACGAGGGGAAGAGAGAGAGAGAGAGAGAGAGAGAGAGAGAGAGAGAGAGAGAGAGAGAGAGAGAGAGAGAGAGAGAGATTCAGGCTGCGCCTGCTGTCCTGTCAACCGCTTGTACCAGTTGTCCCGCGCCAATTGCCCTGTACAGATCTGCACCAGCTGACCTGCGCTAGCTGGCCTCTAGCTGACTGTACCAGTTGCCTTGCAGCCGCCTGCGCGCCAGCTGACCTGCAACAGCCGCTTGCACCAACTGTCCAACAACCGCCTGTACCAGATGACTTGCAGCAGCCGCCTGTACCAGATGACCTACGCAACCTGTACCTGCTGACCTGTACCAGCTGGCCTGCACCGACCTGCACCAGCTGTCCTGTGCCGGCCTACAGAGATCTCTTCAGACGCCTTCCTCTCCACGCAGCCAGCCGCCTTCCCCTTTCCAAAAGCAAGAGAGAGAGAGAGAGGGGAGAGAGGCGTGTACCTCCAAAAATGGTGTAGCCTCTCCCCAAATTTATCCATAAGAAATTCTAAGGCTCTAAGGCCCTTTTAAGTTTATTAAAACTTATCCCTAGGGGCCACTTATGCCTAGGGGCCACCCAAGGTTAAAACATTATAAATATTAAATCCCTTGGTCCCCCTTCACACTTGGGGATGTCCACACATGTTACCATTTGTCCGGGCACCCAAGTATGAATCGTGAAATATTTATCTTGCTCACCGACCACCATGCCCACACTTGTGCTCTACCACTTTCATAGGGTCATGACACATAGTGGTATACAACTTGGACTATTACTATACCATTGGCTTGCAGTGAATGTTGCTACATATGCATGGCGCAGAGAGGTTGGGACGCTGATCTTGCCATATTGTACTTTTCACTTTTAGTTGGATCACATGGCTGATATCTTACTGTATTGGGCAGCCTTCGTTATCAATGTGGTTCCGCTTTGGATGTCTTGCTGTATCACCAGAATGCAATCGAGGACGCTTGCCATTTTTCAAGAGGGGGGTATGTCATGACCCTGTGATTTGTGCAACATAAGTGTGAGCATGGTGGTCGGTGTGCAAGACATTTAAAAAAAAAAAATGTTCACACTTGGGAAAAGGGGACAAAGGTTTTAAAAACTAATAAAACCCCATGTGTGGAGGGGACAAGGGGACAAAGGTTTAAAAAACCTTTTAACCAAAGGAATATCTCCTTTTGGGAATCGTGGCCCTTTTTAGGGGAAGGCTACGTTATTTTTGGGAGAGGACTCTTTTTGGAGCAATTGGGGTTGCAGCTGCATGTGTGGTGCTTTTTCGCTCTTTGGAATGCAGGTGGCTGGATGGCAACTCCACATAGGAGCTTTGAGTCGTGGAAAAGCTGAGGACCGGCTGGGCTACAGAGAAGTACTGGCGGGTTGAGCTGCAAGAGCAAACCCGGTGGGCTGGACTGCATTGGCCTCCCTTTCTCCCTCTTGTGAAAGGCTGCACAGGACTATAAGGGAAGATCGGATGCTAGATACATGTGGATTAGACTGCAGCTCTCAGCGGACAGGGTGTTATACATTGCTCTATGCTACTTTTCTCCTAGAGGATTGAGATATGCCATGACAGCAGAGGAGGAGAGTAGAGGGGAGGAGGAGGACACGGGGCCATTGGGAGAGTCACCATATGCAGCCCTTTCAGATGAGATCATACACTACTCCAACCTGGGGGAAGTCCTCCTTATGGGGGACTTCAATGCACGGACACAGAGCCGACAGTGCGACATTTATGATTTCGAGCGCCCCGAGGTGATGCACACACTAGAGGTGGAGGACACGGGAGCTTGCAGGGTGTCAGAGGACATGGGGCCGGATAACACCAGATATGGTCATCACTTACTTGAGCTGGGAGCGCGACACCATCTCGTTATTTATAACGGGATGAGACAGTGGCAGGATTCAGGAGCACTGACATGCTTTCCACGATAGGGGGGGGGGGGGGGGGGGTAGCACAGTGGACTACATCATGGGGCCCATGGAGACCACACAGGCAGTGACATCTTTCACCATCCCCCCGTCCTATTGGTGCGGATCACATGTACCTCTTACTGTCACTGGCGAGCTCCACACCAGCACCCACACAGCCCACATAGGCATCGCATACAACTTTCTACTTCACCCATGACTTGGCAGACATATGAGCATCATGTATATGACGGGCTGTTCCAGATGGATCCCCTCTCACCTCTAGACACACTCACCACCCAGCTATCATCTCTACTACATACGGCCGCCACCCCCAGCTTCCCCTATCATACACACATTGCACACACAGATAGATCTGGGAGCATGCCCCAGAATTGGTGGTATGATGATGAGTGCAGAGAGCTATATAGACACCTCCATGCTCAGAGAGCACTGGGGACCATACACAGAGACAGGCGAGCCGACAGATGAGGACCCTCACACGTCGTAAGAGGCGTGCATATGAGGAGGCACAGTACTCGGATATATACCACCTACTCATGAGCAGAGATGCAGACACTGCATGGCGCAGGATGAGAGAGCCTCGCCCTCGTACCCCGATTGAGGATCCACACACATGGCACACATATGCAAAGAGCCTCTACCATATCCCTCAGCAGTCGCCCATACCATAGCCACAGGAGTCCCGCCCTACCACCTCTACTTTCTTTACCGCCTCAATGGTAGAGAGAGCTATCCGCCGGTTACAGCATGGGAGATCGGTTGACCACACAGGTATACAGAGTGAGCATCTTATTTATGCAGCTGACACATTGGGACCCTTTGTTGCTCCCCTCTTTAATAGGGCACTAGTGGAGGGCCTACCAGCTGAGTGGACTATGCACACCATCGTGCCTCTCCACAAAGCGGGAGACATGCTAGACCCTAGCAACTACAGGACTATCATGATTGGTCATAAATTGGCCAAACTTTATGGCGCAGTGCTCAAGGCAGAGTTGAGCTCATATGCAAAGAAGGAGGGACTGCGAGCACCAGGGCAGGTTGGATTCCGACGAGCTTTCTCCACTATTGACCATATATTCACTCTGAGATGTTTGATTGACCGGGCTAGGGTGCGGGAGAAGAGATTATACTGCTGCTATGTGGATTTCCGCAAAGCATTTGACACGGTACCACGAGAGAGACTCTTCCAACGCCTATAGTCATTAGGGATCCCATCAGAGATCTGAGATGGTTTGGGGCATCTATGCTTTATATGAGCAGGTCCTCGAGCACATACGATGCCCCGGGGGGCTATTTGATGTTATTGCTAGCACCATAGGTGTGAAGCAAGGATGCCCACTCTCTCCTACACTATTTGGGCTATACATCGATGAGGTGGTTGACTTCATTGGTCACGGTGGTGGGGACGGGGTAGACATCTCAGGTACCACAGTCCACATTATGCTATATGCAGATGATATTATTCTGGTCTCTGAGTCGCGGATGGGACTAAATCACCATCTCCATACACTCCATGACTTCTGCACACAGAGG
Source organism: Cibotium barometz (assembly GCF_041138505.1). NCBI lineage: Eukaryota > Viridiplantae > Streptophyta > Polypodiopsida > Cyatheales > Cibotiaceae > Cibotium > Cibotium barometz. Next base: position 32,697,574 of record NC_141056.1, on the reverse strand, counting down.
GGGCTTACAGTGAACCTTGGGAAAACCAAGGCCATGATTTTCCACACCTCAGGACCGGTTCGACGACAGGCCATCTTCACACTAGCAGGAGGACAGGTAGAGGTGGTAGACTCATATGTGTACCTGGGGATTACATTTACGACTCCGCCAAGAAGATTTACTATGGCACAGGCAGCCAGGGATAGACTCACACGAGGGTATGCAGCTCTGGCCATGCTAGAGCTGCATACCCTCGTGTGCAGCTCTGGCCATGCTAGAGAGACAGTGTCACCAGGCACACTTCCAGGAGCCCCGCACGAAGGGGTGGTTGTTTGACACACTAGTCACCCTTGCTTTGATGTATGCTGCAATAGTATGGGCACCTGGGCTCGCTACCTCCACATGGTCTCAGATAGAGAGGCCTCAGATTCTCATGCTCTCACGGATGATCCGCAACAAACCCTCCGTCCCACATGAGATTGTCCGGACGGAGTTTGCTGCACCTCCTATGCTAGTAGAGGCCCTCTTCTAGACGCTCTGCTTCATATAGAGGATCAGAGATATGCCATCAGATCGACTCACATAGAGCTGTTGAGGTGTCCAGGCAGCTCGCAGAGAGTGGAGATAGGAGATCATGGTATTCACAGATGATACAGTGGCTCACTTAGCATGGTCTCGACATAGATCACCTACCACCTTTCCAATATGATATACAAGCACCACACATCCAGCTCTCTCACAGTGAGAGGAACAGAGTCCTTCGGAAGGGTTTATGGCAGCGATACACTCAAGAGACTTGGACTACACCCAGTCAGTCTCTCCCGCCGAAGATGCTATACTACAGAGATCAGTTTATGCATATCTTAGCGGATGGATTCATATAGAGACTTGGATACATGGATGTGTACATGCCTCACAGACTACAGTGCCCGAGTGGCGATTGGCCAGCTCAGAGTGTCATCACACCAGCTTGAGATTAAGGCAGGTAGGGCAGCACGGATCCCCAGAGCAGAGAGGATATGCAGACTATGCCAAGAGAGGAGGTTGAGAGTGAGGAACATTATGTATGCAGATGCAGAGCATATAGTGTCATTAGAGAGAGATACACCACCATCTTCAGTGGACATCCCTCACTCTGCCAGATCATGGAGTCCGTAGACCAGCGCAGATTTGGCCAGTTCTTGTTAGAGAGATAGCGCCACAGAGATACACTGATACGGACTCATACCATAGGGAGAGGTGGGCGACAGCTCCAGCTCACTGATTTCTTCCAGAGATCTATCCTAGTGCCTACCCTGACACAGGAGGGGGTTACACTTCAGCGCACTGTGGACCTCCAAGCCAGACGGATGCCGAGAGCACCAGGCTACCAGACTCCCAGACTACATCAGAGGGAGATCACAGAGATACATATTACACCCCCATTATGGTACTGGTTGGAGCTAGACAGATCTGCATTGCATTCTTGTATACCCTACGCATATAGGTTGCATATTGAGCCTCTAGCAGTAGTGCTCCATCCATCACACCCCCCCACTAGCTCAGTACTTTCATAGTTTATTTCATGTTCATTTTGTCCTTTTTTTTCTGGACATCCAGAAGACATTGACAATTGTACATTGATTTGTCTCATAGGTCGAGTTCGGCCTCTAGTAGACGTTAATACAGCTTTCTTTCTTTCTTTCTTTCTTTCTTTTTGATGGAAGGCGACTACAGGGCAGAAGGTGCGGGACTGAAGAGAGTTTTCTCCCGCCCTCGCTTTCTCTTTGAAGGTGTCAGACAGTAGGAGAAGTAGAGGTGCACACGTGGGGACGACCAGTCTTTGTTTTCTCTCCTCTCTCCCTTTGGGGGATAGTGACACAAGGTCTGTAGGTTTCTCTCTCTCTCTCTCTCTCTCTCATACCACAGGGAGAGGTGGGCGACAGCTCTAGCTCACTGATTTCTTCCAGGGATCTATCCCAGTGCCTATCCTAACACAGGAGGGGGTTACACTTCAGCGCGCTGCGGACCTCCGAGCCAGACGGAGACTGAGAGCACCAGGCTACCAGGCTCCCAGACTACATCAGAGGGAGATCACAGAGATACGGGCTCGACATCAGCACCATATCCAGGAGCGGCTAGCTCACTTACACTCACACCCGGAGATCATGCTTCGAGGTATTTTTGCCTCGCCATCGCCTATGTATCACATATTACACCCCCATTATGGTACTGGTTGGAGCTAGATAGATCTGCATTGCATTCTTGTATACCCTGCGCATATAGGTTGTATATTGAGCCTCTAGCAGTAGGGCTCCATCCATCACACCCCCCCACTAGCTCAGTACTTTCATAGTTTATTTCATGTTTATTTTGTCCTTTTTTTTTCTCTGGACATCTAGAAGACATTGACAGTTGTACATTGATTTGTCTCATAGGTCTCTCTCTCTCTCTCTCTCTCTTCGAGCTCCAGGCAGACTATCTGATAGGGTGACCAGCACGATAGGGGTGAAGCAGGGATGCCCGCTATCGCCCACCCTCTTTGGACTGTACATTGATGCGGTCTCTGATTATGTAGACAGATTGGGAGGCCCAGGGGCATGCCTGGCAAGGGTGTTGATACCCATCTTGTTATATGCTGATGATATTGTTCTAATCTCAGACTCTCCGGAGGGATTACAGAGACACCTGGATGCATTACAGGCTTTCTGTGCAGATAGAGATCTTACAGTGAACCTTGGGAAAACCAAGGTTATGGTGTTTAACACCACACAGGCATGGGTGACGAGATCAGAGCCTCAGTTCACTTTCCGAGGGGAGCCGGTAGAGTACGTCAGGTCATATGTCTACTTGGGAGTTACTTTCATAGGACCGCGTTTCTCCGTGAAGGAGGCAGCAGCAGCAGCTAGATTAGCTCTCGAGGGCATGTAGCCTTGGGGGCACTTGAGAGGCAGTGTGCACACATATAGTTTCAGGAGCCACGCACCAAATTGTGGCTATTTGATACGCTTGTCACACCGACCCTCCTGTACGGAGTTCCAATTTGGGGGCCCAGTATACATCATAGATCTCAGAGAGGGACAAATGAGGGATGGAGGCAAATGGAGAGACCACTGATTATGATGATTGCCCGCATGATTTGGAGCAAATCATCAGTACCACATGAGATTGTTCGGGCTGAGCTGGGTGCCCCACCAGTAGTAACCGAGGCCCTATTCCAGGCAGTTACCTTTTTACAACGGCTATGGGAGCTCCCTTAGCAGAGGTACTCCCGTTTGGCATTGACCTCATCCATACAGTTGGCAGAGGATGGAGATACTCATTGTTGGTACGCTCAGATGAGATCATGGTTTGACCTACATGGTTTGCGGATAGAGGCACTACCACCCTTTCAGTACAGTCTGGATTGTCCATTTTTGGATCTCACCCGCTCAGAGCAAAACCACATGATCAGGATGGATATCATCAGAGTGGACTCAGAGAGGACATGGACTAGCCCCCTTGAGCCCTTGGGCACGAAAATTACAAGAGCCATTTTCTACACCTCTCACCGGATGATTTTATCACCCGCCCGGCGTACATGGATGTACACCTATCACATGGGATACGTTGTGTCATTGGGCAGATCCGGACCTCATCACACCAGCTGCGGATTGAGACAGGGCGATATGTGCACTAGATCGTGGATGACCGCATTTGTCAGCTATGCTACCAGGAGGTAGAGACAGAGGAACACTGCATTTGCCGATGTACAGTCTATTATGAGATCCGAGGTAGATATCACTGCCTCTTCCGAGAGGGTTTTGGGCCATTACGCAGGGTCATGGAGTTTGAGGATCAGAGATGCCTGGGATTGTTTCTACTTGAGCTCAGGAGACACAGAGAGACCCTCTTGGCAGACAAGAGGCCGAGCCATGATGTACCTAGACAAAGGACCCTGACAGATTTCTTCGGCACCAGCACCAGCAACCCAACCCACATACCTCGTGATACCTTCTCCATTGGGCCATCAGTGTTGGGGTAAAGGCGTTATGCCCACCCTTATAGTGTGTACAAGCCCATAAGTTATAGTACATAGTACACTTAGTACTTTTAATGTACTAAGTGCACTATGTGTACTAGTGCAATATACATGTGTGATAGGGGAGTCACACACTTATGCCTCATGAGTTGACTTATACCCACAACTCTCTCTCTCTCTCTCCCTTGTTCTCTCTGTGTATGTCTCCCACATGAATTAACCTAACCCTAATTCCTGTTTCTCCCACACAACTGGTATCAGAGCCGGTGCCCTTCGAATCTCTGTGCAGTAGCAATCAGCTTGACTCTCCCATTCAATTGGTCGTGGCCAACAGCCAGTTGTAGGCTTGCAGCAAGGCAGTGAAGTGCAGGCAGGCGGAGTAGTTAGGCGCCTACAGCAACCTAGGAGAAGAAGCGCAAGGACACGACAAGAGCTTTCGGAAAGCAAACGCTAGGCGTCCATTGATAGGCGAGTGTGGTAGCTCTACACGGCGAAGGCAGCGCTGGCCCTTCAGCGTGAGCAGCGAGCGGATACACATGCGACACACAACCGTGGCGCTAGAGGGAGGTCGAACAGGCTGGTCCACAAGGCGGGCGTCAACAGTGCGAACGTATGCGAAGGCAGTAAAGCGTATTAGCGTGGAGCGTTCAAGCGCTACTTGGCGGAGGATATTAGCGTGGAGCGTTCAAGCGCTACTTGGCAGAGGCATAGTCGAATCGGTAGGTAGCTGCCCCGAGCCACATGGTAGTCATGCGGAGATCCAGGCTAGCATGCCACCATGCGAGGCCCAGCAACTAGTGCTCCAGAGGCCTCACCACCAGTCCCAGCTCTATCCGCAGACTGATGAAGGAGCCTTCCTTGCGGATCCCAGGCCTGGAAAAGATGCCCTGCACTCTCACTGAATGAAAAAGATGGTGAAGGACCCGATGGTGTAGGAGTTGCTGGAAGAGGAGCAAATCTGCACGAAGAAAGCAGGAGCTTCAGAAGTTCTGAGCCGGAAAATAATAGAGACCCAACAGCAGCACCAAATTCATCAACCCGCCTGCAAATCAGAGAAAAAATCAGAAAATTACAAGGTATTCTGCTTCAATTTTTTTTTGGGATTTGCAATTGAGCAAGTACAGTAATCAATTGAGCAAGTACAGGTGCCCAATTGCTCAATTTTTGAGCAAAATTGGCAAAATTGGGTGACATTGGTCACAATCAGGATCAATTTTCAGGAAATTGGATGTCAAAATTTGGGGCTTTTGATGTAATTGTGCAATTAAGCACTCATACATGCTGTATGATGTGAAAAATCGCACATTTGGGCAAAATTGCAGCAAATTGCAGTGCAAATCAAGGGGCTTTTGTGCCGATTTGGTTGATTTGCATGCAGGCACTTGCTTTTGATGCTGTGGATAATGTGTTGATGCCTTACAAGCACTCAATGTGCCTGTAAATCAAGGGGGTTTCATGTCTTTGATGTATATGTGGCGAGGGAGAAGCATCGTGAACACTCTGGATGCCTTCATGTGCGTCAATGTACCATGTATGATCAGAAATTGATCTTAAATCAAGGGGCTTTTCAAGTTTGTATGCTTGTTGAGCTTGGCAAAGCAGCAGGCAAGACATTTATGCCTTGAATCCTCAAAATCAGCTTGCAGTCAAGGGGCTTTTGCCCAATTTCTGTTCGGGACTGTTGTATGCAGTGTACAGGACTGTAAAAGTCTGATTTTCACTCATTTGGACAGCCAGGAGAGCATTTATTGCTATTGTACCTGTTGGTACAGATTTGGCACAACTTTGTGCAAGTTTTGGCATGGCTGTACACTGTTTTGAGTGACCAAAAGGTTCAATTTCAGCTGCTGTACTTGCCGGTACAGGTTTGGTACATCATTTGTGAGCAATTGGTACTGTTGTACAGTACTTTGGAAGGGCAACAGAGCACATTTAAGGTGCTGTCCAAAATCTGCAGCAACCAGATTTTGGTGATTTCATCACATAAAGTGGGAGAAAAGTTGCATTCTTGCTTCCGCAGTGGGAGATAAAGCTTGGGAGAACAACTGTGAGCACTTTGTGTGCTTTTGGTGCAGTGTTTGCACATTTTTGCAGGGAGTCAGGCATTGATAGGTTGCATATTGCTATGGCAACCACAGGTGAGAGCTCTTCATTGCTTCACATCAAGAAGCTTGAAGGCTCGCATAATTATGATATTTGGCAAACCCAGTGCTACAATGTGTTGCTCCAGAAAAGGCAGCACAAGTCTATCAAAGAAAGGGGTGTGATGCCCGCTTCTCTTACTGCTGAAGAGTGGGAAGATATGGATGAGCTGGCAAGATCTACTATCATGTTGTCTGTGTCAGACTCATTACTTTTCAGCATTCGTGAAGAGAAGACAGCTTGGGGAATGTGGCAGAGATTGCAGGACTTGTATGCCCAACAAAGTGCCTCAAGCAAAGTGTATTGGTTGAAGAAACTCATAGGTCTTCAGATGAAGGAAGGGGCGTCTATGACAGCCCATCTAAATGAGTTTAATGGTATTGTCAGCCAGGTCATTAATCAAAAGTTGGCAATGGACGATGAGTTCAAAGCCACTTTTCTATTATGCACTTTGCCAGAGAGTTGGGACACATTCAGGACAGCCACTAGCAATTCGCATGCTATGCTGTCATATGCAGATGTTGAGGGTGCTCTTCTTCAAGAAGAGATGAACAGGAAAAACAACTCTGTTGGAAAGTCCAATGCAATGAATGCACGTGGGAGATCCCAGCAAAGGGGAAAAAGCCAAGAAAGGGGAAGGAGCAAGTCTCGCTCCAAAAAGGATTTGGAATGCCATTATTGTGGCAAAAAGGGACACATTAAAAAGCAATGCTACAAATGGAAAAATGATCAAAAGGAAAAGGGAAAAGGCAAAGACAAAGAGAAAGATGAAGCCAAAGATGTAAAGCCAAAGGGCAAAAGTGGAGTCAAGATTGAAGAAATCAATGTGTCACATGCAGGTGGCAGTGAGGATGAGGTCCTATTTACGTCTTCACTTGATGCCCATTCACTTCTTACAGGTGGTCATGGTATGCACTCATGGATCATTGATTCAGGTGCCTCCTTTCATGTCACAGGTTGTAGAGACTTGTTTGTCAAGTATACTGCTGGCAATGAAGGAGTGGTTTATTCTGGTGATAACCATGCATGCAAGATTCTTGGCAGAGGTGATGTGAGGCTTGTGTTTTCAGATGGCTCACAGCTTATGCTCCATGATGTCAGGCATGTGCCTGAGATCAAGAAGAACCTGCTTTCTACTGGACAGCTTGATGATGCTGATTATGTTACCACATTTGGTAGTGGAAAGTGGAAAATTAGTAAGGGCTCACTGGTTGTTGCCAGAGGCTCTAAGGTGGACACTCTTTATTTCATGCATGCAGGTGTTTGTCACCATGCTAATGTAAATGCAACCGAGCTGCCGGAAATTTCTATGTGGCATAGCCGGTTGGGACACATGAGTGTCAAGGGAATGGAGCAATTGTCTCGTTTGGGTTACTTGCCTTCTCTAAAGTTTTCAAGTTTTCAGTTTTGTGAGCATTGTATTTATGGCAGGCAACTCCAGTGCCCCCACAAGAAAGCTCTTGGACAGAAAGATGCTCAGTTAGAGCTTGTGCATACAGATGTATGTGAGATGCCTCAGCTTTCTTTGGGAGGGGCAAAATACTTTGTGTCTTTTATTGATGATGCCACACATAAGGTGTGGGTCTATCCTCTTCGTTTGAAGAGTGATACATTCTCAGTGTTTCAGAAGTTTGTTGCTCATGTTGAGAATCAAACTGGCAAAACACTGAAGGCTTTGCGTTCCGACAATGGTGGAGAGTATATGTCCAAACAGTTTCAGGACTTTTATGATGCTAAAGGCATCAAGAGGGAGCTCTCTACTCCTTATGATCCTCCACAAAACGGGACAGCAGAGAGGATGAACAGGACCATGCAGGAGAAGGTCCGTTCTATGTTGTCACATGCTGCATTACCTCATGGTTTTTGGGCTGAAGCTGTTATGACAGCCGTTCACCTTATAAACAGGTCACCTAACACGAGGCTTGGTGGGAAAGTGCCAGAAGAAGTATGGACAGGGAAGCCTCCGTCATACAAGCACTTGAGAGTGTTTGGTTGCGTTGCGTACGTGCACATACGCAGGGAAATGCGCACCAAACTTGATCCTAAGTCTCACAAATGCATATTCCTAGGATATGGTGACAGAGGTGAAATGGGGTATAGACTTTGGGATCCCGTGAATAGAAAGATCATACGCAGCAATGATGTCATTTTTTATGAAACATGCATGTATAAGGAGCCTGCAAGGCAACAGGAGCCTGGCAGAGTCATCTTTGATGATGATGGACATCATGGACAACAACCAAGGGCTGTAAATCAGCCATTACAGCAGGAAAACCAGCCCTTAAATGGTGCTGAAAATGGTCCAAATGGACAGCCAGAGATGGCAGAAGATATCCCTATGGATATACCACAGTTAGAGGAGATACCGGGCATGATTTTTCAGCCTTATGGCATGGAACAGGAGCCACCAATGGGTGATATGCAGGCTGGACAGCAACCTGCAAATGATGGTCATTGGGTACGGAGGTCCACTAGACCCTCCAGAGCCCCTGACAGGTTTGTTCCAGGGGTTGACTACTTGATGCTTACTGACTGTGGGGAGCCCTCATGTTATAAGGAGGCTTTACAGAGGGCAGACAAGGCTCTTTGGGAGCGTGCCATGAAGTCAGAGATGGATTCTCTGCACAAAAATGGAACATGGAAGTTGGTGCATTTGCCTGCAGGCAAGAAGGTTTTGCCATGCAAGTGGGTTTACAGGCTCAAAGTTGCACCAGATGCAAAGCCAAGATACAAAGCCAGGTTAGTGGCTAAGGGCTTCAAGCAGGAATATGGTGTGGACTTTGATGAGATCTTTTCTCCAGTGGTCAAAATGACCACACTTAGAGCTGTGTTAGCTTTGGTTGCGCATGATGATTTGGACTTGATTCAGATGGATGTGAAGACTGCTTTTCTTCACGGTGATCTCCATGAGGAGATATATATGCAGCAGCCAGAGGGTTATGCAGTGAGTGGAAAGGAGAAGCTTGTATGCAAGCTGAAAAAGAGTCTTTATGGGCTCAAACAGGCACCAAGAGAATGGTATCATAAATTTGATACATTCATGAAATCTCAGAAATTCAGGAGAAGTGACATAGATCACTGCTTGTACACCAAGAAAGCTTTGGATGGCAGTCTATTGATCCTCATCTTGTATGTTGATGATATGTTGATTGCCGGGAAATCTCGTAAGGAGATGGATGCCTTGAAGCAGAGGCTGCGTCAAACCTTTGATATGAAGGATTTGGGTGATGCAAATCACATCTTGGGTATGCGGATACTTCGGGACAGAAATCAGCATGTGTTGTATTTGTCTCAGAAGGAATACATTGGCAAAGTCTTGCAGAGGTTCAATATGGACGGGGGGAAGAAGACTAGTACTCCTTTGCCTCCATATGTGAAACTTAGTGCTATGGACAGCCCACAGTCAGATAGAGACAGGGCTGATATGGCCAAGATTCCGTATGCTTCAGCTTGTGGCAGTCTCATGTATGCCATGGTTGCTACTAGGCCGGACATTGCATTTGCAGTGGGAGTGGTTTCTAGATACATGGCCAACCCTGGTAAGAAGCATTGGGAAGCAGTGAAAGGTGTCATGAGATACCTGAAGGGCACACAGGATATGTGCATTTGCTTTGGCAAACAGGATGCATTAGTGCATGGTTACACGGATTCGGATTATGCCGGTCATCCAGATAACCGGAAGTCTACTACCGGTTATGTATTTACATTCACAGGAGGTGCTGTGTGATTCCGTATGCTTCAGCTTGTGGCAGTCTCATGTATGCCATGGTTGCTACTAGGCCGGACATTGCATTTGCAGTGGGAGTGGTTTCTAGATACATGGCCAACCCTGGTAAGAAGCATTGGGAAGCAGTGAAAGGTGTCATGAGATACCTGAAGGGCACACATGATATGTGCATTTGCTTTGGCAAACAGGATGCATTAGTGCATGGTTACACGGATTCGGATTATGCCGGTCATCCAGATAACCGGAAGTCTACTACCGGTTATGTATTTACATTCACAGGAGGTGCTGTGTCATGGATATCCAGGATGCAGAAGTGCACAGCCTTATCTACTACAGAGGCCGAGTATATTGCAGCCACAGAGGCTTGCAAGGAGGCATTATGGCTATCTCGGTTAGTGGTTGATTTGGGCTATACAGGGGATATTCCATTGTTGCATTGTGACAGTCAGAGTGCCATCCAGTTGGCAAAGAACCCTGTCTTTCATGCAAAGACGAAGCATGTGGATGTGAAGTATCACTTCATCAGAGAGGTGATAGAGAACAAGCAAATTCAGCTTGTTAAGATTCATACGGATGACAACCCGGCTGATCTGTTGACAAAGAGTTGCTCATTGCAGACACTTGATGGGCATTGGATGAGGCCAGTTTCAGCCTTGATATGGCCTTGTATATTATCATGTACATGCTGATTTTTTCTTTTCCTTCATTTAAGGGCGCTTTGCCTTTAAGTGGGAGGTTGTTGGGGTAAAGGCGTTATGCCCACCCTTTGGTCATATTTAATAACACGCATTGATGGTATCGAAAAGCATGTTAAAGGTTGTAGTAGTCTCCTTTGTTACATTGGTAGTAGAGCAAGGCTTCCTTCTCTCTCATAAGGAAGAAAAACTATCACAAGTGGGGACCACACTTACCATTGGTGCTATTAGCCAATTCATAGTCTATGCTGCAAGAGATAGAGAGTGATAATGCAAGGGCATATTATGGATGGAGTGTCTCAATGTGATGTATGGTTGAGAAACATTTCTTGATAACTCAAATACTACATGGATTTGAAGGCATAAGGATCTCCGTGCTCCATGTTTCTCAAGAATACTTCAAATTCTACATGGATTTGAAGGCATAAGGATCTCCGTGCTCCATGTTTCTCAAGAACAACACTTAGAGCTAGCTTGGCAAAGAAAAGCCAAGTATACTTTGAGTTTGCAAAGTTTTTGCATTTCCTATTTGTTTTAAGAGTACCTTTGAACACCTAACACTTGTGGTGGTGCAACAATGCAAGGAGAAGTGTGGATTATTTTTCTTATGTTTGTCTTAGAGAAATTATGGATTGTCCTAGGTTTACAGGCAATTTTCACAGAGCACTCTTTGCTCACAACATCATGAATTTATGACATATTCTTGCGTTTCTCTATGGCCGAAATGCCTATAAACTAGGAGAACTAGGGTATGGTTGTGATACTAGAAGTACTATCTGTTGGAGAATACATAGGCGGAGGCATAAACAAGACAAGAGAGAGAGTAGAGAGAGCTTGTGGACAAGATCACCTAGCTTTACAATGGCAATAGGCCAGCAAGAGATGTTGAACTTGTGCAAGGGAAGTGGATGATTTAGTGAATAATCGGGGAACTCCTTATATAGTCCATGTGTGAGCTGGTTGATTGTCTCTAGGGCTGGTCGACTGGCACAAGACAAATAAATAGGAGAAAATTACATAAAATACCAAATAAATGATACAACCCAAATACATTGAGATGCATAAATTCTAACACCCCCTTTGCAGCTCATAGGGTGCAAGAGTCGGAAGAAGATAACCCGATGAAGATGCAACCATGGACCCTCCAGCATCGCGAATACTGGAATCACCTAGGAGAGAGCATCCACCAACACGTTTCCTCGAAACAAAATGCCACCACGAACAGCAAGGAACTTTTCTTGGCCACGAATTCCCACACAAGTGTGCAGTGAACTCCAAGAATAGAGCTGTTGGACACACTGTGCTCATAATCCCCAACAGTGGACGGAACACATCACGTCCCAAAAGCCTCGAACAATGAACTCGGAACATATCCAGTTCATAATCTCTGCTACACAAAAGATAACCATGTCTTGCCAGATGTCTAATGCTTGGAACTCCGAATCACGGTCGCAATGCACTAGTAAGTGGAGCTGTAATCAGCCCCCTCTCCCTCCCACAAGCCTCCTTTGGCTGGAAGCACGTGGGGGAAAACTGCATGTGTACTAAGAAGTACACCATCTGGGTTCTCTTGAGCTGGAAGCGCCCTGGGAGCCCTAGAAGTGGTAATAGAATCTGTATCACTGTCGTGTGTCGTGTCTTTGCCTTTCGAAGTCTTGCCCTTGGTCTTGTCCTTCTTCTTGGACAAACAATCCTTGGACTTTTCTATTGGCATATATGCTATGACTTATGCCACTTATGATATGAGTAGTGCCAAATGTGAACATGGGCTAACCGAGGGCACTTTTCTCCCTTTGGGTTTTTCCCCTTGGATATTAGGTGTGAAAGGACACCACACTTATTATGTGTATTTTGATATTGTAGAGTCAACACACTTGCTCCACATGTTTTTATCCTATCTTTTTTGAGCATCTATCAATCACCGTCTCTCTCTCCCTCTCTTGAGAGAGCTTGCTGCTGTGTACATCTCTGTGTGTTCTCTGTTTTTCTGAAACCCTAACCCAACAGTGGTATCAGAGCTGGGTTGCCTCCCCTTCTCCATGCGCGGGAGATCCGTGGTTCCGTCACCTCCTATGAGTTTCCGTCGTCCCCGTCCATCCGGTGGCTACCAGGTCCCGTCCGTCGACGACATCGACTTCCCTGCCGCCTGTGCTTCGCCCGGCTGGCCCTCCGCCGCCCCGTTTAGCCACCTCATCGGGCGGCAATACTAGAGAGGGCTCCACCACCGCCCCGCCCACGGGAGGGGCGCTCGCACCAAAGGAGGCAGCCCCTGGCGGCGTTCAACCGCCCCACTTGGAGCTTACATGGCATTTGACGGAAATCCATGTTTTTTGAGCCTTTTCTCTGTCGCCGTAGCAGCTCCGTCCGACGTCCATACCCTGCTCCATCTGGCACTTTCCTGCTGTCGCTGACTTCACACTCTCCGGCGCCGTTTGCTCATTGTCGTCTGTACAATGCTGCCCGTCGTCTGCTCGCTGCCACCTGCAACTCCCACCGTTGCCTACACGTGTCGTTGGCTCCTACTGGTCTTCCCGCTTGCATGCGTCGCTGACTGCTCTACTCGGCTCCTACTGTCCGCTTGGTCTTCTCGCCGTCTGTTGGCCGCGTAGTCTTCTTGCTGTCTATCGTTATCCACTTCTCGTCGCCTTTAGCAGCAGAGCTGCTCCCGCCTGTCGCACCAACAGTAGCAACCTGCATGACTCCCACATTCTCCAGCACTGTGGAGTAAGGGTCATTATTGCCAGTAAGCAACTTGAAGACGGCCGCACTCTAGCTAACTACAACATTCAAGAGCCTACTGCAAAAATCAGGTTTTCATCAGGTAACTGATTTTTCGTGAATTTATTGCTTCGTTGTAAAATTCAAGTGCATGCAGCAAGGCAAGGTAGCATTAGGGTGCAGAACATAGAAAATTTGGGGATTTTGAGAAAATTTGTGCTTAATTGCACAATTGCAGTTGTAGGACACAAAGAATTTTGGGGCTTTTCTAAAATTAGTGCTTAATCGCACAATTAAAGCTCATTGGTACACTGATTTTTGGGGTTTTTGTCAAGTATGTGCAATTGACACATAAATCAATCCATTGGTGCTCAAAAAATTGGGGATTTTCAGCATTGCTTATCTGCAGCCTTCTATCCGGGCAAAACATTTGCACAAGACTTTGTGGTTGCTTGGCATTGCACTCCGGTGCGTTTGGGATTTTGCATGCAGTGCTTTTTTACATCATATTTGGTTGCATGTGCATCTCTCTTGCAAGAAATTTTAGCACATGGCTGGAAATACGACCGATATATTCGGGGTTTTGTCCCAAGAGGACAAATTGGATGGCAGTAATTACTCCCTATGGAGTTTCATGGTCTGAAATCTACTTGTGGCCAAAGGATTATGGGGTTATGTGTCAGGTAAAGATGTATGCCTTGTTGACATAGCAGCTAACACGCTTGGCCGTGGTGCTCAACAAGCAGCGGTACCCACTCCTCCCTCACAGGAGCAGAAAAGATGGGATACTCGAGATGCCCAAGCGATGGCTTTGATTGCTTTGTCAGTAAAGCGATCAATCATACCGCATATTCGGTCGTGCGGGACCTCACGGGGAGCTTGGGATGTACTTGAAACCATGTATCAGGCAAAGAATGAGGCCAGGGCCGCATTTCTCAAGAAAGAGCTTGAGAACTTGGACATGAATAAAGGTGATTGTATGGTTGATCTTCCTACGAAGATCCAGGATCTTCGGGAGCAGCTGCTCAACATTGATGAGGTCATTTTTGAAAAGGAGTTGGTTTCTAGGACACTATCATCTTTGCCAAAAACCTACTTGAATTTCCACACATCACTCACTCTATCTATGCGGGGTAACCCTTAACCAATCTTGTTTGAAGAGCTGGTTGGTTTGTTTTTACAGGAGGAGCAGAATCGGAAGAACAAATCTTCCAGCATGCGTGGTGATGGGGCTTTTGTTGCCTAAGACGAGGGCAAGGGAAAAGCCAAACACAGTTTTCAGCCAAAGGCTGATTCGGGACAGCCTTCACAAAAGGCTAAAAATGATGCAGGCAAGTCCAAAAAAGAAGGGCAAATGTAACTACTGCAAGAAGCCAGGCCATTGCTTGAATGAGTGCATCACCTGTAGGGAAAGATGATGCATCAGTAAATCTTGTGCAAGATGAGTGGACTTTCCTTACTTGCAGTTATGATGCATCATTTATCGATGACTACTCCAGATTCTCTTGGGTGTATTCCTTGAAGGCCAAATCTGATGTATTTGCATGTTTTCAGCATTTTGTGGTACAAGCTGAAAATCAAACAAGTTGCAAAGTGCAGACCCTCCGTACAGATAGAGGGGAGGGAATACATGTCCATTGCTTTCAAAGCATTTATGGTAGAAAAAGGCATAAAGCATCAATGCATGATGCCATATTCTCCTCAGCGAAATTGTGTTGCTGAGAGAAAGAACAGGTCTTTGATGGAAATGGCTAGATGCATGGTTAAAGGCAAAGGATGGCCTCACAAATTCTGGATGGAGGCAATAATGTGTGCTACACATGTGTTGAACAGATGCCCTACCAAAGCATTGAAAACCATAACGCCATATGAGGCCTGGCACGAAAGGAAACCTAAAGTTGATCACTTTAGAGTTTTTGGATGTATAGCATATGCACATGTACCTCAGTAGTTGAGAGGTAAGCTTGATGACAAAGCAGCTAAGTGCATATTTGTGGGTAAGGCTACCGTCTATTTAATCCTTCCACACAAAGGATTTTGGACAGTAGAGATGTTGTATTTGCTGAAAATTCAGACTAGCCATTGGCTGAATTTTTTTCGGGCCCACATAATATGTTTGAAGGACTTCTCCCATTGGGAATTGATGGCTCAACAGATCAGCCATCAACTTTGCCCAATGGACAGCATTTGGGTGCTCAAAATCAGCCCATGAATGAGCTCATTACACCTCAAAATGTGGAGGAAGCAGTGGAGCAAGAGCAGACAGCAACGGAGGAGGTGAGAGTTGCGTCTCGTTGGCTGATCCGTACTTTACAGGAGAGCAAACTTTCAGCTCCACTTGGTAGCAGGACACGGGCTGGTTCACGTAATGCAAGAGAACACGCAGATGTTGCTTGCATGAGTACACTTTGTGATGCAGATGAGCCAAATTCATTTGAAGAGGCTCATGGGTGAGCATTGGATGCAAGCCATGAAAAATGAGATGGATTCTATCCATAAAAATAGCACTTTGGATCTCGTAGACTTACCTGTTGGCAAGAAGCCCATTGGCACAAAGTGGGCTTACAAGTTAAAAAGAAAGTCTGATGGTACCATTGGCAGGTACAAGGCTAGGCTAGTGGCCAAAGGATATGCCCAGCAAAAAGGCATTGATTATGATGAGACTTTCGCATCTACTTCTCGTATGGCCACAATTAGATGTGTTGTTGCATTGGCTGCCCATCATGGATGGAAAGTGCATCAATTGGACATAAAATCAGCTTTTCTCAGTGGGGATTTGCAGGAAGAAGTGTATGTAAATCAGCCCATTGGTTTTGTGATGCATGGTCATGAAAACAAAGTATGCAAGCGTCGAAAAGCAGTTTATGGTCTCAAACAAGCTCCTCGAGCTTGGTATGAGAAGATACATACTTATTTGACCATGTAGGGATTTTGCAATAGTCCAACGGAGAGCCTCCTCTATGTGAAGGAGGATCATGGCACTTTGATTATGCTCATTCTTTATGTGGATGACATGTTGCTAATTGGGAATGATATGGATAAATTTCAGCATTCAAAATTGAATTGCAATCATCATTTGAGATGACAGATTTGGGATTGCTGCATTATTATTTGGGCATACAATTTGTGCAGACAAATGTTGGGATTTATGTACACCAGTCAAAGTACATTCAAAAGCTGTTGCACAAATTCGGGTTTCAAGATTGTAAGCCCATCTCTACTCCGATGGAGCTAGGGCTGAAATTGAGCATGTATGATGTTGGAGAGCCTTTTGACATGAGTGTTTACAACCAAGCAGTAGGCTGCCTCGTATATTTATGCAACACACGCCCAAATATTCAATTTGGGGTTTCCCAGTGTAGCAAATTTATGCACAGCCCAAGTACAAAGCATTGGCAAGCAGGGAAGCGGATCTTCAGGGCTCCCTAGATCTTGCATTGGTATATCGCATGGTGAGGCAGCCCTGAAGATAGCGGATCTTCCGCTATCTTTAGGGCTTCCTAGATCTTGCGTTGGTATATCGCATGGTGCTATCTTCAGGGCTCCCTAGATCTTGCGTTGGTATATCGCATGGTGAGGCAGCTTGCAGTTATATGCTTACAGTGATTCCGACTGGGCTGGTGACTATGATACACGGCAATCTACTAGTGGGAATTGTTTCTTTTTGGGGCATTCATGCATATCATGGCTGAGCAAAAAGCAGCCCACTGGTGCCACATCTACTTGTGAGGTTGAGTACAAGGTAGCCTTTACAGCCACAGCAGATTGTGTATGGCTGAGGAGATTGATGACTGATCTTCGTGAGTGTCAGTAGACACCCACCACCATACTCACTGATAGTCAAAGTAAGTGCTATAGCCGTGGCACGAAATCCAGTGTTTCATGCACATACTAAGCACATAGAGATTCATTATCACTATGTCAGGGAGAGGATTCATGCAAGGAGATCTCATTATCTTACTGCTCTACACAGGACAATCTTGCATATCTGTTCACGAAGGTGTTGCCTCGAGAGAAGTTTAAATCTTTTCGCAACGCTTTAGGCTTACTCTCCTATAGAGAGTGATCTGCTCAGACCTTGTACAGGTTCACATTGCTACTACAAGGGGATTTATTGGCATATATGTTATGACTTATGCCACTTATGATATGAGTAGTGCCACATGTGAACATGGGCTAACCAAGTGCACTTTTCTCCCTTTGGGTTTTTCCCCTTGGATATTAGGTGTGAAAGGACACCACACTCATTATGTGTATTTTGATATTGTGGAGTCAACTCACTTGCTCCACATTGTTGTATCCTATCCTTAGGCGACTCTTTATTTAAGCAAGCAATTGGTATTCCCATGGGTACCAATTGTGCCGTCTTTCTTGCTAATTTTTATCTTTTTACTTATGAGTTTGATTTTATGGAACACCTTATTTCTACTAATACTTGTCCAGTCTTTCTTTACAAACTTTGTAATGTGAGGCGTTTTGTAGATGACCTCTTCGTTCCCGACATTCCTTCCTTTCAAGAGTTTTTGTATATCAGTCCAAATTCCTTAGGTGGAGGAATCTCTCCCAAGGAATTTTGCGAACTTAAACCACACCTCGAATAGCGATAGTTATGCTTTTTTAGACCTTAAGATCACTCAATCATCTCCAGGCTTCATAGTAGATATTTATGACAAACGATTACAACCTGAATATGCTAACTTAAAGATCATTCGGATGCCACACTTTTCTTCCAATATTTTTGATACAGCTAAGTATGGTGTTATCTGCTCTCAAATTTTTAGATTCTCTCATCTTTGCTCTACTAAATTTGCCTTTATCTCTCAATCATGCCATCTTATTTTGCTGCTTATCGAAAAAGGTTATAGTTTCAATAAGATTTTGAAAAAGGTTCGTTCTTTCATGAATCATAGTAAGTTTATCTTTGGTACTTAAGCTTTTGCAATGTTTAAAATGATAAGGAGTAAGTTTTATAGAAGTGGGGAGCTGAAAAGCCCACTTAATTCATAATTCAATGCTCTCTTTTTTGTAAAAGTGGCTTGTTCTAGCTTAGAGTAGGGTTTGTTGTTTTAACTTAGAGTAGGCCTTGTTTAGTCTTTTCTTTCTCGCTCTAGCTTAATATAGACTTAGTTTGGTTCTTTCCTATGTTTTGTGATTCTTTGTTGTTATACCTTAGAGCAGACTTTGAGTATTAGTCTCTATCATGGTTGAGTATGCCCATCACCTCCGAAGAGTGATAGAAACTCAGTTCACTGGTTTTATAAAGCATGTTCTTTTTATACAAACCCTCTTGGGCACTGATGACGTGAGTAGGGATGTCATAGCTTATTGTCCACGCTATGCATGATAGAGTTGATGAACCTACACTTCATGCTCGGGCAGACATTGGAGTTAATGGTTGCACTTTTGAGTCGAAGTCTTTTTTAAAGTTTAACTTTATGTTTGGTTTTGGCTCTTAGTGCTTTAGGTCTAGAGTTTACAGTTCTCTGTTTTGCTATTTTGTGTTGTTGTTTAGTATCTGAGCTCAAAAGGTTTAATTAAGAAGAAGTGTGTATACTTTTGTGTGTGTGTGTGTTTAAAAATAATAATAATAATAATAAAGTTTCTTTCATTCAAGTAATTGTTTTGTTTTGTTTTCTTGTTTCTTGTTTTTTGTTTTTTACTTTTGTTTTTGTTTTTTGTTTTGTTGTGTTTTGTTTTTGTTTTTTTTTTTTGGTTTTTTTTTTCGGGTTTTTTTTTTGTTAATGTCTTAATTAAAAGTCTTCATTTGATATTGTCTTTTGATTTCCTCTCCTTAGTAGCTAGGTTTTTTAGTTTATTTATTTTTTATCTTTCAAATGCTTGTTTGTCCTTCTTCACTATTATTTCTTTCTTAAATCTCTCAATTCGTAAGTTCATATTTTTCTGACCTTATGAAGGTATATATATCTTTTTTGAGCATCTATCAATCATCATCTCTCTCTCCCTCTCTTGAGAGAGGGAGAGTGCTGATGTGTACATCTCTGTGTGTTTTGTGTTTCTTTGGAACCCTAACCCAACATTTTCCCGCAAGAGAAGCATCGACTACAACCTTTCTTCTGAACTGAGGAAAGTGCCTGGTCATAACTGTTGATTGACACCTTCAACTTACACTGTGAAACGAGAACGGACTCCTCCAAAAGTAGGGAGCTGAGATCATCAAAATCCAACTGAGTGGATGTGACCTGGCACCGCAAAGATCGAGAAATCACATCATAGTCCGGAGGAAGCTTGGTAAGAATAAGGATAGTCAGCTGAGCAGAGGACAAAGCAACACCCATAGCCAGTAAGTGGTCATGGATAATCTTGGCCTTCATAAGGAATCACTGCATGGAACTGCCTTCAGGGAATAATAAACCGTAGAGTTGCCCTTGCAAGGTAACTGCCCTCATCGACGAATCTTGGGCAAAGAGATCCTCCAATTTAGACCATACCTGATGAGCACTGGTGAGAGTTTGCACGGCCGGTGGGACCTCCTCTGTGATGGTCTGCACAAGCACAGAATGTGCCTTCGAGTCCCAATTCTCCCAGTCTCGTAATTCCGTAACAAATTCATCCTCTTGATCTTGTGTCCACCTCCTAGAGTTTTGAGGACGCTTGGGCTTCCTTTCAGTGCACTGAATAATATCCCACAAACCCTTGTGGATGAACCAGATCGGCATGTGAAGCTTCCAATGAGCATAGTTGGGTCCTTTCAACTTGTCATCCTTGTTCGTATAGGGGGTAGCCATATCCACAGCAACAAGAAACACAGATCTCAGCTCTCAAACACTTCTCTCAAGTGCTTTCTAACGAAGCGAGGCTCCAGAACCAATCAGCCCCCTCTCAAACCTGAGAGAGGAGGCTGGACAGCAGCAAAACAGTCCAAGAAACCACTGGGAACCTCCTACCGGAAGGGCAAGGACTCGTGGAGGAAGAAGGAAATGTACAGCCACTTGTCTGGCAACTCTACATGCAAGAGAACTCACCAATAACTGATGCCGGAGCAGAATTTGCAGCCAAAACTCCAACGCTTGCCTCTGTAGAAGAAAAAGCAGCCAAGAACCTGGCCGGGTTGCCTTTGTAGGAGAAAACGCAGCCAAAAAACTGGCTGGCAGCAAGAAGAGGGCTGGCTGGACCAAAAAACGCAGCAGATTATGGAAATGCAGCCACTATTTGGGACTGATCTGCAGCCAGGAGGATCTAGGGCAGAAAACGCAAGGCACATATGAGAAGGCGGGCAGATTTGCAGAAGATGGAGCAGCCTGAACCTAAGCGAGTGATACCATGTTGGAGAATGCATAGGCGGAAGCATAAACAAGACGAGAGAGAGTAGAGAGAGCTTGTAGACAAGATCACCTTTTATATTAGCTTGAAGCTTTACAATGGCAATAGGCCAGCAAGAGATGTTGAACTTGTGCAAGGGAAGTGGATGATTTAGTGAATAATGGGGGAACTCCTTATATAGTCCATGTGTGAGCTGGCCGACTGGCACAAGACAAATAAATAGGAGAAAATTACATAAAATACCAAATAAATGGTACAACCCAAATGCACTGAGATGCATAAATTCTAATACTATCTCCCCATACGGAGACCATGGGTTTATTGTCTATAACATCAGGCACACGGAATCGTGTTGGGATTGTGGATACCACCATACACGAGGAGTCATCTTGGGATTGTGGATACCACCATATTTGAAGAGTTGTGTTGGGGTTGTGGAGAGGCCAATTCAATGCACACTCCACCATACACGCGGATTGGTGTTGGGATTGTGGAGTGAGTGCTTCATTGTTCACACACTAGACTCGTTGTGATCATAATTGGGATTGTGTGAGAGAAAAAGGGGACCGTTGGGATTGGGAGAAGGGTTTCCGGGACCAAAATCCTTGAAGTTTGATGGGAGAATCAGGAGTGTCCTAACCAATGCTCAATAAAAACATTCTTTTCAACCAATCAAAATAAGGATGATGCCTTAATCTACCTTGTTTTAGTTCCCAAAATGTATACTACATGCCGGTTTTATAACTAAAATATATAATAAATGAATTCTTAAAATAAGGGCAATGAAAAATCTTAGGCATTTTTTCATAGTTCTAGCCGGTAAAAGTACATTAAGTTGCTGTTTTTTTTCGAGCATTGGTCCTAGCTAGTACAAGCACCCATAGTATAAATGAGCACTAGTCCTAGCTAGTACAAGCACCCATAGTATAAATGAGCCCCATTAATGAGTTTTACAACCAATGAGGGTTTATCCAACATTCTTCTCCACTTGTATCCCCTTGGCTGCTCAATTCTCCTCCCTTCTTCGTCTTTCTCCATCTTCCTACTCTTTCTCTCCCTCCCTTCCCTTATCTTTTGAAAAAACTTTGTATATTTTTTCAAAGGCTTCAGCGGGCCTGTGCTTGCAGCACATTTAATGATTTCGGGTTTTTTTTTTTCAGTTGCAGCACATGTAATGATTTGGGATTTTTCTGTGGGTAGGATTGAACAGATGGCACATGGATGGGACTTTAAGCATGGATGAATTTAAATCAGCATGCTTGTATTTGATTGACGCTTGGGCAACTCATTGCTGTGATTTGCCACCATGGCGCTGGCAAGAATGCCACAATTATCCGATCATGGTCGGTGACACTCCGAGTCCTTAAAATTAAAAAGTTGCTGCTTGTTTTGTCACCTTTTAACTCTAGTCTGACTGTACTGACACTTTTGTATTTATAGGGAGAAGGTTATCTTGTGCTTGAAGATGTGCCATTTGAGAACTCACAAGAATCAGAAGAAGAGGAGGTGGGTTCTCAGGTTTCATTCAGGGCTGAGTTCAGGATTCTTGGTTTGCACAGCTTTTTCTCATTCCTGGTTTTGAAATTTATTTAAAATTTTCTAAAATTCAGGATTCTTGGTCTTTTCTTTTGTGACAAGTGCTCATGTTATGATGCTGAATTCGACAATGAAGACAATTGGGATGTAGATCTAGCAACTGTGAGTAGTCTTTGTTTCTACAAGAGCAGTTCCAGTATATTTTAATGTAATATGCTTTCCAATTTAGTAGGATATTAAATTTTATAATACCTTGGGATTCTTTTTTTCAACTGTTATAGGATTTTCCGTCAAATACCGGAGGTCACTTTTATACGTATCACATCATCTACAGTGAGCTGTTCAGAGTGCCAAAGCTACTTCTGAAGGGTAGATATTGTGGTAATAAGCTTGTTTTTCTGAGCACTTTAAGAGACCTGATGTGTAAGCTATGTGTAATTTTTACAGTAAGTACATGTATATGTACTATTAGTCATTAACCAGCTGGTCATTAACGGAGGGTTTATGTTGCTTATGCCATATAGATGGACGGCCACTTCAGTGGCAAGATGTACAACGAATTTTACCGGCTGGATTGAATAATGAAAGTACAAAGTGGACCTTTCTGACATATGAGGTTTAAAAACGAATTCTCTCTGTTTGATTTGATGGTTCATGCCATTTGACTAACCTTTGTATGATGTGACAGAAAGATGTTTTAGCATTGTTAAAAACTGTGACAGTTAAATGCACTACACATGCTTCTTGGAGGGAGGTTACATATGGAGTGGGGGGAAGAGCCATATTGGGTCTATAGTACCATGTGAACCCATGGATGCCTCCAGATAGGAAAGGTGGGGGGCGCCAAACATGCAAACAAGTTGCCTCGAGCTGCATTTGGAGGCTGTGGCGAGTGTGAATGAGGTTTGTCTAGATGCACGACCTCTGCAGGAGGGATGACTGTATCCTCTTGTATGGCTCGCGGAACCAGGCTTGCTTGGCTGTGCGAGGCTACTGGAGCAGCTCCTAACGGCACAGTGGAAGCCTTGGGAGTCTGGGCAAACTGTCTGGTCTCGACTGATCTGTTCATATTCCCAGTGGAGTATGTGTTAGGCCTCGTAGCAAAGTGTGTGGCTACTCTCCATCACCTTGGCAACTGGATGAATGGGATTCCTAAATGATTGTGGGTGAACAAGCTGAGCATCCTCTCCCAAACCTGCTGTGCTGTCGGGCAGTCCAAAGATGGTAGCGTTGGGACTCCCATGCTGATCCACAAGGCTAACAATTGGCGGCTCTACCTATTGTGGCCATCCAGGCTCCCACTGCAAGATTCTTATGAGCTATCAGCCAAAGAGGAGACCTTGCAGTAGCAGACACTGTTGCAGAGCCATTACCATAACTTTGCAAGGATGTTGCCTGTGCTTACTAGTACTTCCAGGTGTGGGGAGTATGGTCTTGCTGATGAAGCTAGATCTGACAGCCAAGGCATGCTTAGGAGAAGGGATAATCGGGAGGGGATGTGAGTCAGAAAGGCTCTCTTATGTTCCGTACCCCTTGGGTCCCATTTTAATTTTGCGAAGGGCCAATCTTCCCATATTCGAAGTTGCTATGGGGGGTCTACACTACGAGCAGGGGGGATAAATAATCACTGGAATATGTTGCAAGGGGGCCATAAGGTCCTTGGTGGCATCCTGGGAGCGAAGTAGATGGCACCACCACAATGGTATGTCATGGGAGGAGAAACACAGAGATGGCATCGATCCTAGTCTACCATTCTCTAGGGATGGTTAAGGCAATGGTGGAGATATGGTCCTGGTTATTAGTAATTACCACAGCCTCTCGGTATATTGGTGTTGGTGATGTGATGTATCCTAAGAGAAAACAGGAGGATTGGTAAGATCATGTGAGGCCTGAATCCAGGTTCTCCAAGAGATCTAGGAGTGCATGCCCAGTTGATACAACCAGAGGGCATCACCAAATTATTCCAGAACATGTGCGGAGATCTTCAACATTGAGGTAATTGGTATTGATTGTTTGTTTGCATGCTAGATATGAGGATAGTGTATCTTTGCCTCCCCAAAGCATTGTAACTAGATTTCTGGAATCAAGGAATACCTGAATGGAGGAACTGGCACATACATTGGTCCCCATTTAGTCTTTGTGCATGAAGCACACATATGCAAATACACAGTATTATTTCATATTGTATTTGCATCGTCTTGTTGTCAAGTGAATTATTAAGATCTTATGGCAAAGCTTTGGTAGCAGAGCACTGTCTCCATTCTTTGAGTGGAAATGGTCCCAGAACCATGAGATCTTGGTGATTGCTGGATTGAAACTTGTAATATCACCGATCTGATAGAGATTTCACCCCCTGAAACTTTAGAGGAATTGCATCTCGAGAATGCTACTCTCTGACAAAAACTTGATGCTTTAGGAGTTGAAAAAAATGAGGTCTTATATTAAGGCTTGACATCCTCCAAAGTGGACAAGCACATTGAAAGAGCTAATAAGAAAGCTGTATACAAAGAGCAGTGTGTGGACCTTGTAGAGGCCATGGGCATGGGATCAATCGAGATGGCTGTTACAACATTGAAGAATCCGTCCTTCTGAATCAAGATCAAAGAATAATCAAGAAAAATCAATGATTATGAAATGCTCTAGAAAAGAGCTCCCTGTACTGCTGCACAACCCTCCTCCCCTGCACCTGAGCGCTTTCCATCTGCTGCCCGCCATTTCTCCTGCTGCCTGCCCTTTGCCTCCTGTTCTCCTGCCTTTGGCCACCTCTCCTGTATACAAAGAGCAGTTTGTGAACCTTGTAGAGGCCATGGGCATGGGATCAATCGAGATGGCTATTACAACGTTGAAGAATCCATCCTTCTGAATCAGGATCAAAGAATAATCAAGAAAAATCAATGATTATGTAATATGGGCTATGTTAGAATGAAATGCTCTAGAAAAGAGCTCCCCGTACTGCTGTGCAACCCTCCTCCCCTGCACCTGAGCACTTTCCACCTGCTGGCCGCCATTTCTCCTGCTGCCTGCCCTGCGCCTCCTGTTCTCCTGCCTTTGGCCACCTCTCCTGCCCGCCATTGCTTCTGCGCGCTTCCTGCTGCGCCCCCCCCCCCCCCCCCCCCCATCTTCAAAGTTCACAAGAAACAGGTACAAGGACCCTGTAGCCATACTCTGCAAACCTTCATCTTCAACCACAGCAAGAATCACTGAGAAAGGCCTTCGACCGGTCCAAGTTCCAACAGAGCTACAACAAGGAATTCTAGGGCACCAATCATCCTACAAGATCCTCTGTCACTTCTATGCACTCTTTGCTCTGAACAAGTCCAAACCTCCACAAGCTGATTCTTGCGTATCGTCACAAAACTCCATCATCACAATGACTTTCAAATCCCCACAAACCAACCAGCTATCACAGAGCCTTCTCATCACAAAGTCCCTCCTGGCTTCTCCACTGTCTCTCTCTCCTGCAACCTTACCTCTCTATCACCTTCTCAATGTTCTCTCTTCACGCTCTCCCCTCAATTCGTCCTCAATCTCCAATACCCCCGTCTCTCCTATTGCGCCTTGCAGCTATTGCATATTTTTTTTACTACTCCTGCCATCTGCACATGCAGCAGTCCCACACTTCACTTCACTGCAGCTGGCAACAGCTGTACACCTGAGGTTGGTGGCCATGCAACATCTCTTGTTTCTATGGTTTCATACATACTCCACGAGCCTTATTATCTTCGCGGGGTGTGAGCAGGCTCTTCCATTGAGCTTATCCCTTGGGCCACAAAAAATCGTATTTGCAGAACCCCCCTCCTTGGTTAGAGCATTTATGCTTAACCACTTATTTGGCTAAACAATTATGCAAACCCTACAGCTAGCTCGAGTTCCTTTTGGTTGATTCTCCACCTGGATCAAATGGGCACATCATCATCCTCCATAGTCTTCTAACTGCATTGAACCACCCTCCTGGATCAAAGACCTGCAGGCAGTTTGCAAACAGCCCTTGAGCCTGTAGCACATGGCTGCATCTCACATGTAAGCTTACTGTCCAGCCTCCTCCCCGCTTCTCCATCTTTGTCCATTCTAATCTCTTCACCCAACTCAGAACTCTCTGCATTTCTTTGCACCTTCATCAAGCCTTCACACACGTGTATACCCAATACATCCTCATCATCACTAAAAACCTCCCCAACCAGACCATCCTCAAAAATCTTGTAAAAGGGTATACCACCAAAACTATCACCAAGAATAACATTCCCATCCTTATGTATAAAGGCACATACCTCCTCAGAGCACTTTTCTTCTTGTAAAGTTGAATTTGCGTGAAAATCATCATCAGGCCCTCTCTTCCCATCAACTAAACTGCGAAAATCTTGCAAACACTCCTTATGAAAATTATCATCATTCTTCACATCATTAAAGCAAATTCCACAAGCAACTGAAACACAATCTTTCCAACAATCCAAGTCAATGAAGTGCTGCAACTCTTGGTCTACTTCCATAGCTTCCTCATTCCATAGTCTGCTCACAGCATCTAAAACTTCATCATCATCAACACACACTTCAGCATCTACATAGGCATCAGTCTACTCAGCATATCCTTGATCCACAAACTCTTCAAACAAATCAAAAACACCCTCCAAAGTGTCATCCCACAAGGCATCCTCATCTTTAACCACACCACTATCCATATATTCAAGCGCACCTGACAGCTTAACCATATCAGCATCTTCATCATTTGTATCATCAAAGAAAGCCAGCTCCCCGATAAACCCTCTTCCTCACTCTCTTCCACAGCATCAAATGAACCTGTAGGCTCCACACCAGCATCCTCAAACGAAGTAGTCCTCATGTCTGGCTCCTGTAGAATCTCTAGCATAATAGGTTTACCATTTGGGCATTCCTCCTCCACTTTGTTGGCATCTACCATCTTCAACTCTGGGTCCGTAGACATGCCACCCGCATTCTCTTCACCCTCACAAACCTACTGGTCCATAGCCTTTGCATTTGCCGTTACAACACTTATACAAGGGTCAATAGCATGATAGACATCAAGCAAATCAAACGCAGCAACCCTATCTGGGCTTGTAGATGGCTGATGCCCGGGCTCGATCCTCTCTAACTTCCCTATTGACCTCTTGTCACAAAATTCCTTACAGCTTCTGTTTTTCTATTGTTCATGTGTGGCATGTGGAGCCTAACATGACATACATGTATGGCTGGTGTAGCCTGACATGATAGTCCCCTTTAGTTGCCCTCGCCTCCTTCCTGCCCCTGTTGCCCCTGTCTTCCTGCTGCCCCCTCTTTCCTCTGTTGCCCGCGCTGCTTGGCCTCCTCTTCTGCCCCCGCTCTCTTCACTGCCATCGCTGCAACTTCCTGCCCTCCTTACGCTCCCCTCCGCCTCCCTTCTCTTCCCTGCCCTTCCTCCGCCTCACTCAAGTACAGAATTTTCTTTAACAGGTTTCAAGTTGGCCTTTCGTCCGATTAGCATCATGGCTAGTCAACCCCCTCCGTCTAGGCGAGCCATCCATTTTTCACAAGATGAGGGGGGCGTGGTGAGCGCTTTCAGATCTCCGGCTCTGTGAGGGAGGATGCCCGTTAGCTCCACTAGTCTACCTTTTAGTAGTGGAGGCTATGAGCAAGTTTCTTAGAGTTAACCCCAGCTGTCTCGGGCCTTAGGCTGCCTCTTCACACAGGGGATGAGTTACTGGACTTTGAGTTAGTAGATAATACTACTATGTTTTTGGAGGGTTCGGAGGCATGCTTGTGTGCTTTCCGCACTGCTTTGGAGATGTTTTGTTTGGCAACAGACGCCTCCATTAATTGGCACAAATCAGCGGGATTTCGGATTAGTGACTGTCTACAAACAGATTGGGGTTGAGAAAGTGCCGGTCTCAGAAGCTCCCAAGCTTGCAGGATGCTCAAGGCAAATCTGTCCTCCCATCCTCTACTAAGGCCTGTCTTGGATATGGGGTTTACCTAAGGATGCACTACCAGATATCTTGGCTGTCAGGTTGGCATTGACATCTCGCCTAAACAATAGTTTGCCCTTGTGCTCATGAGCATTAAAAGCAAACTTTAGCATTGGAGTAGCAGGAAGCTTAATTTGGCCTCTAGAGCCTTGGTAGCTAACCAAGTGCTGCTGGCAACTGCCTGGTTTGTCACGTCATGCTGGGTGTTTCATAAGGGATGCATTGGTCAGCTTTGTCGGCTTATTCAGAACTTCCCTTGGTCAGGACTAGATGGCACTGTACACGCCAGGGCGTGAGTGGCTTGGGATACCATTATTATGCCCAAGCAAGAGGGAGGATTAAACATCATTGACCCGGAGGTGTAGTGTAAGGCTTTACTTTGTAAGCTGGTAGTCAGGGGATTTCTTCCGAGCATTGAGCCTTGGATGGACTTTCTTCAGCAGATTACGAGGTGCATTCCGATTAGGGGAGGTGATTGGATTTACAGCCCACGTTTTATCTTCTCGGATGTAGAGCACCGACCACCTTCTTCGTCCTTGGTGAGATCTCTTCTGCGAGCCTGGGATTGCATGAGGAGATTCTTGGTTCATATTCCTCCACAATCAGTTGAGGAGGCTTATAGGCAACCCATTGTGTGGAATGACTTGATCTTGGATGAATTTGGTAGACCTCTTGGAGTAGCCATGCATATCCAGTGGGCTGTCTGGGCAACTCTTCTCCCCTCAGTAAGAGGCTCATGAGTCTTGCGGAGGATGAGAGAATCCTTCGCACTCAGCACTTGAGAGGCACTAGTCAGAGGATTACGTAGATGAATGCAACCATACCTAACCATTGGATCATAGGGTTTTCTCTACGTTGCAACTAGATAATCACCGTCCAGGTTGCCTTGGCCCAAGCAGGCCTCCCATCACTGCCAGCCCATAGAAATTTACGGATCAACCGCCGCTGAACCTGACCAATGCAAGCTTGGGAGAAGGCTCAGCAGGAGGTCATGTACCACATGGTGGCGAGAAGAACTTGGTTCGCCACCACGACCCGGCCAGCTAAGGAAGCCTAGTTGAACTCCAGTATAAAAGCTTCTTCCGAATGCTCAAAAGAAGAGGGGTTACTTGCTTCTCCAGGGAAATATCGATGCCCACCTGGCATCCAACATAACGAACTGGAGTGCCCCTCGAGATCCACTGAAAGACCTCAACTGGATGCCATCGGGGCAGGCAATGAGCCAACCCAAAATCCACACAACTTGTGCCAGTTGATTTGCGCTTCAGATGCTCGGCAAAAGATCTCTATCGTGTTGGCGAATCTTTAGAGGTTCCCCTCATCTCTAGATAGGTATGTTGCTGTGTCATCGGCAAACTTGGAATCAAGTAGCTCCTCCTGCGTGCGGATGGAAAGACGTCGATGGATTGGGGAGAACCTGCCTTTATAGCTTCGTCCAAAGCACACCACCGTGAGAGGTGACTATCACAAGCACCCGGTCCAACATAAACAACACTAAAGGGCACCAACACATCCAGCTGACATCCCCTGGTCCTTAGCTGCCCCAATTGGATACTTCAATACCCTCCCAACCTCCCTAATCAATCCATCTGCTTACTCAGGTTGTCCTCTAAGGTCAGCTCCCACTTCCAATACCTCTGATCTTTCAACTAAGAGCCTCTCCTGACTTCAGTTGACTACCAAGCTGCAGCTTCCAGCTATCACAGAACTAGTTGAAACTTGGCTCCGAAGTCCTCTACTTGTTTCCTATCAGAAATCTACTCTCCAGAGTCCCAAAGTGTCCTCCACAGTCAGCTAGCTTCAAATCCTTGTCTTAAAACCTCTCAAAACCAAGCAGCTGCCCTCATCTGACCACTGGCTGACGATAAACTCTCCTGGCTGCCACAGACAAGTTAGATACTCACTATTACCTGCCTCCGAATTCTAATGGCTTACCCCAGTCCAGAATGGGTCCTCCAGTGTCCTCTACTATCCTTCAACGTCAACAGATCTTATAGCTACAATCCCTAGACCTTCTTGGTTGTCCTACCGACCCTCTTCCGACCTTTCCTTGATCTTTCTCCTGTAGAATTCTACCACAGTACCGTCTGTCTCCGAAGTCCACAGTAAATCTGAAACTTTCCCGAAAGTCCTCTGACAAACACAAACCCTCAGATGTCTCTCATCTTAACAAGATATCACCTTACAGGGTCTCTGTTGACTACTGGAAGCCCACAACTGTCTCTGAATGGATTGTTTCCACCTAGCTAGCCAAATTGACTTGGCTGACATAGATTCTCTCTTTTGAGTCAGCTAACACCACAGGAGCCTCAAAGCACTTAACCACTAGTGTCAGACTACTGCCACAAAAACCCTATAAGACAACAAAGCCTTATGATAGCTGACAGCTATCCTCAGACAAACCTAAAACCGTCAGCTGTGTCTCAGAACCACATCCTATTAACTCAAATAGGTCAGAACAAGATCCCTACACAACCTGCTGACTATTCTGATGTCTAGCTGACACACAAACAATCTGGTACCTTCTCAACAATTTCTGACAATCAGAACTGACTCAGAATAAACATCCTAGACAACAAACCAATACCTCCAATGGTCCAACCTCATCAATATCATCAAAACAGCACCATACCACAACAATATATCAAAACAAAAGTATATGTATCCACTCACAACAGATACAAAAACCCTCTGTTTTCATTAGATAGACAAGAAACACAACTGTGTCTCAACAGCCTTGAGACAAGGGGATTAAGTCGGAAGAAAGAACACAAAAACAAGAGGGGTACAAGTCTTTACATGTGTGGCTTGTGGGGCCTGACATGGTGTACATGTATGGCTTATGGAGCCTAACATGATGTAATTCTCTAGGACTAGCTATCCTGGAGATCTTTTGTATTTATGCTCTGGGAAGATTCCAGAAGGATCATGAGCCTTGGACATTTTATTATTGGATACAACTGAGGAGATGGGTGTTTCTTCCAGTCTAGCTGCATTCATGTGTATGCATGACTTTGATTTTACCTTTGGATGACTTGTCTTGTTTGCTTGGACAATGCTTGAGATTTCTGCCTGTGTTATCCATGGGGCCGGGGACGCCTGGGCACCCTGTGGACGTGTATGTGCACACTTGTTTGGGACCGACAGGTGGTCTACATGTGTTTTGCAGGTGGTAAGTGTACCCAAAAACCTAATTTTCAGCTATATGGTTTCATATACTAATAATTACGGGTGTAGGTTCACACACACTTATAAGTGGCCGGACAACTTATAAGGTATTCACACTGGGTAGGACTATTTTAATCCATGTGGCGGCCAAAGGATGGGCACCGGACAATATTTGGGCTATCTTCAAGTAGGCGCCCCCTTCTGGACCTAAAAAGCACACGAGTGAGCTTTTTCCGGGGGCAGCCTCTATTATTGAAAAAAACTCCAAATTTGAGGAGAGCGCATGCTTTTCAGTGGTGCATGAGGGCTGGTCGGCTGCTTTTCAGCCTATTTGGCAGGCTTCTACAGCCATCTACCGTGACTGAAGTTCACCGGGTGCATGGGAGAAGCTGACCGACTCTTTTTGTGTGTCTTCTACTACTGGCCGGTTGGTTTTACAGCCTGAACAGAGGCTGGACATGGGATAAAAACAAAGAGGAGGAGCTGGTTGTTACCATCTGGACAAGTTTCCTTCTGAGCGGGAGCTTGCAGGTTTGTGTGCTGCTGTTGGTCACATCCCTCTGTGGTTGCTGAGGGCCGGTCAACTGCTGTAAACAGCCTTCCATGGCTGGTCGACTTGCCCTGTGAGCCAGACAGGAGGAGGGTGAAGACACAAGGTTGTTCCAGGCTTATGCGGGAGTGCTATGGGCTGTCCATAGTTGTCCTAAATGTGCTTGATAACGGAAGTGCCTTTTATGTTGAGGATTTTCAGCAAAACTCTGCATATGTATTTGCTTTGCTTTCATATTGTACTGGAAGAGACAGGTGCTAGCTAGTGGAGAATCCCTGGGCACCCTGAAGTTGTATTTGGAAGCAGACTCCTTTTTGGTAATCTAACCATAAGGGAGGGGGGTTCTGCCCATCTTCTGGCTCCCAGTGTGGTGTACTATGTAGATTTGTCATCTTGTTTTATCAGGCATGCTTATGTGTATTTTCAGTTTTCATGATTGATAAGATTTCCGTGCTCAGTTGTCCTTCCGTTTACATTGGTATCAGAGCTTGGCTTTCTACAGAGTTGTGGCCTAATATGATGCTGGATATGGCTGTAAGGAGTCATTATCTATGAGAGAAGGTTGGGATTCTGAGGTAGCCCCTAGCCCTCGTCTTATTGTTGTGCCTCGAAAGAGGTTACTTTTGGTTTAAGCAGCAATGAGCATGCGGAAAGACTTCGTGGCCCTCCTATGTGTGTAGGGGCACTGTTGCACCCTTGTAGTCTATTCAGTATCATACTTGGGGAGCTAGTAGCTAGCGATTCCGGGGCACAGAAATTCTTTTCTTTCTGAAAAAGCTGGAAGTTACATTATGGCCAGCCACTCAGATCACTCTATGGAGCACTCTATCACCCGTAATCGCCGTATGTGGGAAGAGGATATAGACATGGGCCATGTTGGGGCTTTGGTAGATAACGATCCACCATTGTCTGCTAGGGCTGAAGATCATCAGGATATGGATGCCTTGATGAATGAGCTATAATGGAAAGTTGGATACTACCAAGGCACTTGCTTTTATAAGGCAATTTGAAATAGCCTTTTGCACTGAGGAATTTACCGAGAAATCTATGCTCAAGCATGTGGGTATGCATCTTAAAGAGACTGCAGGTGATTGTGGATGGCAAAGCTTTTGGACAGGACAGCTGCTCGTACATGGAGTGCTTTCAAAGAGTAATTCTATGATCAGTGCCTTCCTCCTAACTTTGAAAAGGATGTACGTAAGGAATGGTGGCTAACACAAGATGAAGGCGAATCCGTTTCCTTTATGTCTCAAAGTTTTGGCGATTCTTCTCAAGGTCACACCTTTCATGACGATTAGTGAGGACAATAGATGTGCTTAAAGTTTATGCACATGCACATCAACCTTTGGAAAGATAGTTGTGTCTTAAAGGTTGTGCACATTAAGCAACCTTTAGAAAAAATTCAGGTCATTACATAAACCAAATACATTACCTTATACATGTTTCCTTCCATGTTTGTGCCATATGCCAATATCTGCAATGACACCTATTCTATGCGCAAACATGGCTACCTTTATCTGAGACATGTTCACATCCAAATTAAACATCTTGCCATTTCTGTTACCCTTTGCAACCAAGCGACACTTATTTTTGAAGTCTTCCACAAAACATCGTTTTGAGGATTAAATGTCACTTGCAGACCCTGCTCAACCATTTGTCCAACAGAAACGAGGTTCTTTGTAAAGAATCATTCAAAAGAGCCTTGCAGTGTATCCCCACAATACCTTACAGGAGCTCATATACTCAGCCACTATTTTTGAGGAGTTGCATCTTAAGGGAGCTTCAAAAAGACAAGAATTCAGCTCATACAAGGGAAAATTCAAAGCTGGAAATGAGCAGAAAAAGGGTGGACAGCCACCTAAGTTTATGCCTAATGAGTCCAAGGATGTAAAAGGGAGCTCGAAAAAGAAGCCAGGGGGTAAAAAGGATGATCCTAAGCTGTCCAAACAGCATATTTTTTATTGCATGAGAGAGGGGAAGTGCTTCACATGTGGGAGCAAGGATCGCATGAAAGCCCAATGCCCCCAAAATCTCAAAAAGAATAATGTGCAGGATGCCAAACGGAGTGTGAATGTTATACCCGATGTTCAGGGTAACACTGCACATGAACCAAAGAGCAGGATCTTATGCAAAGCTTGGGGCAAGTTAAAGGACCAAACAGCTTTATTCCTTTTTGATAATGTCTCAACAGATAACTTTATATCCATACAGATGGTTGCTGCTCTTGGGCTAAAGCCCGAGGAATTAGGCATGGACTTTCATGCAGATGCTGCCTTTGAGGGCAAGGAAGTTAAGGTCACTCCCATCATTAGGAAACTTCGCATACAAATACAGGGATATTTGGATCACGAAGATTTTCTCGTGCAGCACTTACAGGATGTGATGTGATACTTGGGATGCCTTGGCATTATTATTTGGATCCCAAGATTTTGCACAAAGAAAAGAAAGTTATGTTTACTCATAGGGGTAGGGAAGTTTGCATTGATGCGGGTAGTAGTGGGAGTACCATACCCATTGTAAGCCATATATCTATTTCAAAGGCAATAAAAAAATCAGCTTGTTCTTACTTAGTCTTTGTACGTGATAATATTGAGTATGATGCTGTAACTCCCGTAGATCAAGATAAGATTGATTTCTTAAGTGAATATGTTGATTGTTTTGCTGATTCACTACTAGGACAGTTACCCTAGAGAGGCCAGAGGATCATTGTATTGGCATAATCCCTAGGAGCTCTCCTCCTAAGCGACCTCCTTATAGGGTGAGTGCTGCCCCAACAGGAGAAAATCATGACTCAAGTGAATGATTTGCTTGAGAAGGAGTTAATAAGGCCCAGTTCTTCGCCTTATTGTTCTCCAGTTTTACTTGTGTAAAAAAGGGATGGGACATACAAAATGTGTGTTGATTACAGGACCCTCAACAAGATTACAATCAAGAACAGGTTTCCGATTCCTCGAATTGATGATATTCTTAAGCTCGAGGGAGCTACTTGTTTCAGTCCCATTGATCTTAAGAGTGGTTAGCATCGGATTTGAGTGGTACCTCAAGATCTGCACAAAACGGCTTTTCGAACATCATTTGGGCTATATGAGTATTTGGTTGTGCCATTTGGACTTACAAATGCTCCCGCCACTTTCAATAGAATGATAGACAGAATTTTTAGACCTCACCTGAAGTTCACAGGCACTTTCTTTGATGATATTATTATCTTTTCAAAGAGTGAGGCTAAGCATAAAGAGCATCTCGCCATTGTTTTTGAAGAGCTAAGGAAACATAAGCTTTTCATCAATGGAAAGAAGAGTGAATTCTTTTTGTCAGAAATTCACTATTTGGGACATATTGTCTCCAAAGATGGAGTACGTATGGATCCCGCAAAGAGTCAAGCTATCAAGGATTGGCCAGAACTGCAGAATGTACATCAAGTTAGGAGCTTTATTGGTTTATGCTCTTATTATTGTCGATTTATTCGACACTTTACTTTCTTGGCTTCGCCGTTACATGATCTAATGAAGAAGAAAGTGGCATTGCGTTGGTCGGATCCCGAAAAGATAACTTTTCAGAAGTTGAAGGATGCCATCATCTCAGAGCCAATTCTTATTATTCTAGATTTGCAGACCTTTTGTGGTCGAATGTGATGCATGTGGAGATTGTTTAGGGGCTGTTTTGAATCAAGAGAGACATGCAGTGGCTTTTGAAAGCCGCCCCTGCAACATGTGGAATTATATTTGCAGGTTTATGAGAAAGAGTTGTTGGCCATTATTCATGCCCTTCAAACATAGAAGCATTATCTTTTGGGGGTTGAATTTATGGTAAAAACAGATCACCAGAGTTTACGGCACTTTCTTACACAACCTAAACTCTCAAAAAAGCATCTAAGGTGGGCAAACTTCTTGTCCATGTTCCATTTTCAGATTTTGCATACCCCCAGGCAAGAAGAATTTGATGGTGGATGCTTTGTCATGCAAGCCTCAAGTGCATGCCGTAACTACTGCCTATCATCAGGACTTGTCAGGGATGCGAGATATGTATGCTTTGGACACAGATTTTCAGCTTATTTGGGTTGATTTGAATGATGGTACTGCTGTCCCATCTTATTCGATTAGAGATGGGTTTCTGATAATGCAGAACCGTATTTGTGTAGTGCGTGAATTACGCCACAAGGTTATGGAAGAGTATCATGCTCCGACATATGCTGGTCATCGTGGTATTCTAGCTACTGCACAGGCTTTGGAAAGATATTTCTTTTGGCCAGCTCTACGCAGGGATATTGAAGCTTATGTGCGAGAGTGCAGTGTGTCAGAAAGTCAAGTTTGACAGACACAAGACATCTGGTTTGCTTGAGCCCTTACCCATTCCACAGGAACCATGGAAAAGCATTGCTATGGATTTCATTGTGGATTTGCCAAGATCGGCACATGGAAATGATGCTATATGGACTAATATAGATCGTTTTAGCAAACAAGCACATTTTATTCCTGTGAGGAAAACAATCAAGCTAGAGCACATAGCAAAGTTATTTTTGGCTCAGATTTTCAAACATCATGGCATGCCCAAGTCTATTGTGGGAGATAGAGATCCTGAGACTACCAGTTTATTTTGGCAGGCATTGTTTGATAATATGGGCACAAAGCTGAGTTTTTCATCAACCTATCATCCTCAAATGGATTTTCAAAGTGAAATTGCAAATTCAGCTGTACTTGACTTGCTCAAGTGTTATGTATCGGAGCACAAGTCAGATTGGGAAAAGTATTTGCCATTAGTTGAGTTTGCATACAATAACATGGTGCATTCTTCAACAAATAAGGCTCCGTTTGAGATAGTCTATGGCAAGGTGGTGCTTCCACCTATCTTACGAACAAAAGATGAAATCTTTGCAGCAGATGAGTATGTCCGGGATTTGGATATTGCGTTTGCACAGGTTCGGACAACTATAGAAAGATCTCAAGCTAAGCAGAAAAAGGTAGCTGACAAACACAGGCGAGAGGTTATTTTCAAGGAAGGTAATTGGGTATTACTTAAGTTTGAGAAAGCATGTCTTCGAAAGCGGCTAGGCAAGGAAGGTAAGTTTCCTAAGCTTTCAAACAGGTATTATGGGCCATTCTGGATCTTGCAGAAGATAAACGAAGTGGCTTATATAGATTGGTATTGCCCGATCACTAGAAAATACATAATGCGTTTCATGTCAGCTTGCCGAGGCCTTATGTGGGACCACCTCCTATGGAACCAGTTTTGGAAGATACACCAGAAGTGGATGAACTTGAAGAGGTATTGCAACTTGACAATATAGTTTTTCATAAAGAGCGCAAGCATGCAGGTGGCAAGCTAGTGCGCAGGTATCTTGTGAAGATTAAAAACTACTCGGCTATGGATGCAAAATGGATGAACGAGGATTATTTCGCGGATTATCCGGAGCTTCTAAAGGCCTACTAGGAAACCTTTCAACTGCGGTCAATTGCTTAGAAGCCGAGGGAAATGTCACAAAATTTCTTACAGCTTCTATTTTTCTATTGTTCATGTGTGGGCATGTGGAGCCTGACATGACATACATGTATGGTTGGTGTAGCCTGACATGGTGTGTCTGTGTGGCATATGGAGCCTGACATGACAATACATGTATGGTTGGTGTAGCCTGACAGGATAGTACATGTGTGGCTTGTGGGGCCTGACATGGTATACATGTATGGCTCATGGAGCCTGACATGATGTAATTCTCTAGGACTAGCTATCCTAGAGATCTTCTGTATTTATGCTCTGGGAAGGTTCCGGAAGGATCATGAGCCCTGGACATTTTATCGGATACAACTGAGCAAATGGGTGTTTCTTCTAGTCTAGTTGCATTCATGTGTATGCATGACTTTGATTTTACCTTTGGATGACTTGTCTTGTTTGCCTGGACAATGTTTGAGATTTTTGCCTGCGTTGTCCATGGGGCCGGGGACGCCTGGGCACCTTGTGGACGTGTATGTGCACACCTATTTGGGACTGACAGGTGGTCTACATGTGTTTTGCAGGTGGTAAGTGTACCCAAAAACCCAATTTACAGCTATATGGTTTCATATACTAATATGGGTGCAGGTTCACACACACTGATAAGTGGCCAGACAATTTATAAGGTATTCACAGTGGGTAGGACTATTTTAATCCACGTGGCGGCCAAAGGATGGGCACCGGACAATATTTGGGCTACCTTCAAGTAGGCGCCCCCTTCTGGACCTAAAAAGCACACAAGTGAGCTATTTCCGGGGGAGCCTCTATTATTGAAAAAAAACTCCAGATTTGAGGAGGGTGCATGCTTTTCAGTGGTGCATGAGGGCTGGTCGGCTGGTTTTCAGCCTGTTTGGCAGGCTTCTACAGCCATCTACCGCGAGACTGAAGTTCAGCGGGTGCATGGGAGAGCTAGCCGACTCTTTCTGTGTGTCTTCTACTGCTGGCCAGCTGGTTTTACAGCCTGAATAAAGGCTGGACAGGGGATAAAAACAGAGAGGGGGAGCTGGTCGTTACCATCTGGACAAGTTTCCTTCCGACCGGGAGCTAGCAGGTTTGTGTGCTGCTGCTGGTTGCATCCTTCTATGGCTGTTGAGGGCTGGTCGACTGCTGTAAACAGCCTTCCATGGCTGGTCGACTTGCCCTGTGAGCCAAACAGGAGGAGGGTGAAGACACAAGGTTGTTCCGGGCTGATGCGGGAGTGCTATGGGCTGTCCATAGGTGTCCTGCATGTGCTTGGTGCCGGAAGTGCCTTTTATGTTGAGGATTTTCAGCAAAACTCTGCATATGTATTTGCTTTGCTTTCATATTGTACTAGAAGAGATAGGTGCTAGCCAGTGGAGAATCCCTGGACACCCATGAAGTTGTATTTGGAAGCAGACTCCTTTTTGGTAATCTAACCATAAAAGGGGGGGGGGGGGGGGGGGGGGGCGGGGGGGGGGGTATACAGCCCATCTTCTGGCCCCTAGTGTGGTGTACTGTGCAGATTTGTCATCTTGTTTTATTAGGCATGCTTATGTCACATGTGTATTTTCAGTTTTCATGATTGATAAGATTTCCGTGTTCAGTTGCCCTTCCGTTTATACCTCTTGTCTCTGTAGGATAACATAGACTCCACCTGGGCTGCCTCTCTTCAAACTCCTGAGTAGATGTCTCTTCTTCTCTCCTGGCATCTTGCATGTCTTCACTTCTACATAGCATTGGAAAGCTATAACCACTCATCCTCCTAGTAGGTATACCTTGCATCAATGAGACCATTGGAACAGTCTCCCCTTCTGCTGTCCTCTCCCTAGGCATAGT
Source organism: Cibotium barometz (assembly GCF_041138505.1). Taxonomy (NCBI): domain Eukaryota; kingdom Viridiplantae; phylum Streptophyta; class Polypodiopsida; order Cyatheales; family Cibotiaceae; genus Cibotium; species Cibotium barometz. The sequence continues at coordinate 32,658,540 of NC_141056.1, read as the reverse complement.
TGGCCTCTCTTCAATCTGAACTGCCCTCTGCTTCAGAACCAACCTCTTTAACTTCCACTCCTTCTCTTTGGCTATCCTCAGGGCCTCATCAAAGTTTCTAGGTTTCTTGAGCTCCACCTTCTCCTTCAGATCTGTATGTAAGGACTCGATAAACATATCTTCCTTAAGTAAAGCCGACGGATGCTTACCTCCAAATTGAAGCCTTGTTATGATAGATCTTTTTCGTTCACCTAGTTGAGCAAGGATGAAATAAATTTGGCCATTATCCACAAATAATTTTATTATTCACTTGGTTGAGAAAGGATTAACTAAATTGAGACTAAATTTGGCCGTTATCCAAAAAAATGCTACTCTTTTTTTTAAGGTCTTTGGGTGCCTCAAGTAGCCCACACAAAGGTGTCATGATGTGTAAGGGTTTTAAAGTTTGTTAAGGGTGCCATATTGGTCTACTTGGAAGTCTCAAATTGAACCACAATCTCACAAATGGCCAAAAATATCCAAGCTCTCATCAAGCAAGATCTCACACATCCCCCCTCTCTTCTCACAATGTAATGAGGCTCTTTCTCTGTAGGACATTTTAGTCATTTTGTAAGTGCTATAGGGGATGAATGGGAGGACAAGGAAGAGCCATTTTAACAAAAATGGTTCATGATGAAGGCATGCATTTTGCAATTTAGGATGCTAGCCTCATGTTTGGGACTATGAATGCTTATATGAAAACCTTTAGTTTCATATAAGGAAGAGCCATTTTAACAAAAATGGCATGCATTTTGCAATTTAGAATGCTAGCCTCATGTTTGGGACTATGAATGCTTTTATGAAAACTTTATTTTTCCTTAAATATGTTGATTGTTTGAATTGAAGGAAACTGCCCCACAAGTCCTCAAAATGTTCCACAAATCTATTAAACACATCTGTCAGATCATGCCTTAGCTTCTGAATTTCCTACCACAAAACATCAGGGGATTCACCCTGTTTATACTTCTGTACCAAGGCCACTTTGATGTCCTCATATGCTTGACCTTGATTTAGCTAAACTCTCCTTGTTTGAAACCATCTTTGGGCATCCCCTTTCAACAACATTGACAACAATGTTAGCTTATCCTCATCTCTATCCTTCCCAAAAGTGAATGCTGCCAACTCCATCCCATCCAAAAATTCCTCTGGATCTTCTCCAGCAAGCCCATGGAACACTGGGTACAACATCATGGCTGCCATCTACTCTCCTGACAATTCTCAGGCCTACAAACAACCTAAAGGGTGCCTTGAAAGCCCTCCTCCATGGAGGCACCAAAACAATGATGGCTTCGAGAGAACATGCCTTTATATCTCTGTTCGAAACACACCTCCGTGAGAGGAGACTATCACAAGCACCATAGCCCAACAAAAACAACACTAAAGGGTACCAGCACACCCAACTGACATCCCCTGGTCCTCAGCTGCCCCAATTGGATAATACTTCAATACCCTCCCAACCTCTCTAATCAATCCAACTACTTACTCAGGTTGTCCTCTAAGGTCATCTCCCACTTCCAATACCTCTGATCTTTCAACTAAGAGCCTCTTCTGACTTCAGCTGACTCCCAGCTGACCAGAATAGCTTCCAGCTGTCACAGAATTGGCTAAAACCTGCCTCCGAAGTCCTGTACTTGTTTCCTGTCAGAAATCTACTCTTCAGAGTCCCAAAGTGTCCTCCACAGTCAGCTAGCTTCAAATCCTTGTCTTAAAACCTCTCAGAACCAAGCAACTGCCCTCAGCTGACCACTAGCTAACAGTCCCAATCATTTTCTTACCTTTGAGGCCCTACAAGATGCTTTCCTTCATCGGTTCTGAAAGGATAAAACCTCTTCTCAAGTGCTAGATAAGCTTCGTTGGCTAGAACAGAAGTGGTTGCCTGTGGAGGATTATGCGGCCCGTTTTCGTACTCTTTGGAGTTGGGTGGATCCTGTGGATCGGCCTACTGAAGCTTTAATGGGGGAACGGTTTGTTCACGGATTGCGCAAGAAGCTGAAACCAGTTGTCGCTTTGGTGGATGTTACGGTTAGGGGCTTTGATGCATTGGTGGAAGCCGCCCGATGTGCTAAGTGCAGTTTATCAAGTTGCACGTCTAAGAAGGGAAAGCATTAAGTACAACTCGGATTCCTCGGACGATGACCAGGAAGCGGAGAACACTTCGGATTCTGACTCAGAGTCGGATTCGGATGTAGATTCCAAGCACCAAAACTGGAAGCAGCGGAGCAAGCAGCTGGATAAGGAAGTCGATGAACAACTGTTGGCAGTATTGGCAAACCTTACCGGAGGAAGTGCGGGTGGGACTGGATCCAGATTTCGTCCTGGAGTTTGGTGTACCAAGTGCTCCAATGAAGGTCATACCAAGGAGGACTGCAAGGTGACCCCATATTGTGCAATTTGCGCGACCAACACACACAACACAGAAGCGTGTTGGTACAACAGTCATGTTTATTGTCCACCACGAGCCGCAGGACCAGGGCGACCCAGTGTTTCCGTCCAGCGAGTGGCGCCTGTCAATCTGGCAAATGCTAATGCACTGCCGTATCGTTCTTATGGGCGCGGAAGATCTGGAGTAGTACCCGGAGGCAATTTTCATTGTTATTATTGAGAAGCCCTAGGTCACGGAATGTCCAGTTTGGAAGTGCCATCAAGGGGAGTTACAACAAAATCAGGCGGAGGGGTCTACTTCTCAAGCTCCGGCAATTAATATGGTTCAGATTGAGCCTATTCTGGAGGACTTTCCACCAATGGCTGTACTGGCAGTGACACGTTCACAGGAGTCAGTGATGAAAGAAAAGAATACTTTGCCACGGGCCACGACACCCAAACTGGATTCATTCAGGATAGGAGCATCTTGGATAGCATCTTCACCTTTTGGGAGGGGACCCCACAACTCGTCTTCGTCCAGGAGGAGAAGGCAATGCTACTCCTAGATTTCGAGAAAGCCTGTGACAGAGTAGATTGGGTTTTCCTCGAGAGCATCATGCTTTAGATGGGATTCCCGGTTGGCTGGGTTAGAAAGAAAGAAAGAAAGAAAGATTTTATTAACGTCTTCTAAAGGCCAAAAAATGTCCTATGAGACAAAACCTGTGTACATCATCATCATGTCTCAATGGACATCAAATGGATACAAAAGAAAAAAAAGTACAAAGTACTCTATAATGTGGAGATAAATCACATACAAGGCTCTGGTTAACTTCTGTGGGGTGGGTGGGAGGGAGGGGGGGGGGGGGGTAAAATACATCCAATAAAGCAACTAGCTCCAACCGGTGCCAATGACTGGGTGTAGGATGTCATACATTGGGTTAGGGGCAAGATATCTCCCAATCTGTGCTAGATCAGTCTGGGGTCTATCCTCTCTGCTATGTCTCCTCGAGATCTCATCAATCTGTGTCTGGTGGAGACCTGGGAGGCGAGGGCCAGGTGGACGGGGGCGTCTCCTAGATCGTAGCTCTCTCGCTCGGGCTGATGTCACTCCTCTACTAGTAGATGTAGAGATAGTGCATCTCCGAGTGACCCGGATTTGGACCGAAGGAGATGTGGAAGATGTCCCACCACTGAGTGGCTGGAAGAAGGTAGTGATCCATGTCTAAGATGTAGTATCCCTTTGTTGTGGGAGCTTCTGTAATAGCCGCTCTCTATGACGTCATAACTCCATCAAAAATCCCCCCAAGCATTTCTGCATAACTCTGCTGAGTGGACCAAATCCCTCCCTGAAGAGACAATGGTATCTCCCCTGAATCTCATAGTATACTGGGCAATGGCAAAAATAATGCTCCTCTGTCTCCACCTCTAAGTGGCACAATCTGCAGATACGTGTCTCCCTCGGGGTCCTGTAGCTCTCCCTGCCTCTATCTCTAGAGTGTGTGAAGATACCCAAAGCTGCCCAGTAGTAGTGTGCATGGCATGAGACATATATACATCCATGTACCCCAGTCTCTGCACAAACCCATCCTCTGTGAGCTGCAAGAAATGATCGTGGTAGTGCTGCCTCTTCACAGGAAGAGGCTGTGGAGGATCAATCCATGTATGACGTGTGTATAGCTGTATCAAATCCTGGCGTATCAATCGGTTCCTCTCGACAAGGGAGAGGATCAATCCATGTATGACGTGTGTATAGCTGTATCAAATCTTGACGTATCAATCGGTTCCTCTCGACAAGGGAGAGTCTCATGGTCGGATGGTGCTCATCATACTGAAACAGGGGGAGCCTGTCCATACTCATCCCATGTAGTGAAAACCACTGTAAAACCTCTGCATACCATGACTGTCACCCTGATATTGCTACTCACTCTGATGACTCTAGGGCCTGTCTCGGTAATCTATCTGGGGGCATGTGCCTAACCCGCTGAATAAATGTCACTGTCTGAAAGAGTGCCTCCACTAGCATGGGCGAAGACACAAACTCTGCCAAAACTATCTCATGTGGCGTCGAGGTATTACTATGAATCATCCGTGAGAACATAAGTATTTGTGGGCGCTCTAAACCTTGCCATCCGCTCGATGATAGTCCTGGAGCCCAGATGGGGGATGCATACATCAAGGCTGGTGTGACCGTGGTATCAAAAAGCCATCCCTTTGTATGGGGTTCCTGAAAATGTGCCTGGTGACATTGCCTCTCAAGTAAAGCTAAAGCTGTATACCCTCTGGCTACCCTGTCCTGAACTGCTTGTCTCATGTGGAGAACCTCCCCGCCAGGCTAGTAAAGGTGACACCCAAATATACATATGAAGTCACTACATCCACACATCTGTCCTGGTATATGATGTGGGTGGTCTCTCGCCCCTGCTTCGTGGTATTGAAAATCATAACCTTGGTTTTACCAAGATTGACCATCAGGCCCCTCTGATTACAAAACTCTCCCAAGGCATCCATGTGCCGCTGTAACCCCTGCTGTGTATCCGAGACAAGTACTACATCGTCTGCGTAAAGCATCAAAGCTACATATAGATCTGCCAAAGATGATCCACTGCCCCCCCCTCTGCCCACAAAATCTGCTAGCTCATCAATGTATAATCCAAACAGGGTGGGAGATAATGGGCATCCTTGCTTAACCCCAATAGTGCTAGCAAGCTCCTCTGATAATCTGCCCGGGCATCGCATACAACCCACAGCTCTCTCATACAAAGCAATAATCCCCCATATCATCTCTGATGGTACCCCAAGTGTCTGCAATCTCTGCATAAGTCTGTCACAAGGCACAGTGTCAAATGCCTTGCGGAAATCCACAAAGCAGCAATATAATCTACATCTCTGTGCCTTCGCCTCCTCTATGAGGCTCGTCTACCACCCACAGCCAGATCCTCATCCAGGGGGCCAAAGGGGACATGTTTCAGATTACTAGATCAGTTCGGCAAGGATGCCCTCTCGCCCCTTTCCGCTTCCTCTTCATTGCAGAGGCGATGAGCAGCTTTCTGTCCGCACAGGGGATGGGACTTCAGGGCCTTCATCTCTCCATTGGTTCCCAGGAGGAGCTTCTCGACTCAGTTTGCAGATGAGCAGCCACTTACCTTTCAGGAGAGGAAGGGAATCTTCAGAGATTTGTGCTTGCCATTGAGGACTTCTGCCTAGCTTCAGGCGCTGAGATCGATTGGCACAAGAAGTGTGGTTTTTGGGTTGGATCTTCACCCTCCCCAGATTGGCGCCAATTGAGTCTTTTTAGTGGATTCCCAGTGGCAAGGCAGTTTGCTGGTTTTCCATTGGAGGATGGCCGGCATAGTGTGCGTGTTGTAGCCACCCCCTGGAGTCACAGCGACATTGCCTTTGGGACCATCCCAAAGCATAACATGTTTGGCAGAGGATTCTTCGCCTCTACACGGCGGTGCGGCACCGCATATCATCACCTGGGGAGCAGTTGTCTGGGCGAAAGAGAATTCCACAAGTCACCAGGCCAAAAAGACTTTTGGCCTAGTGACCACAAGTCATCAGGCCAAAAGATACTCCTACAACCAAAAGTCTTTACAGGTACTCCGCCCTGGTTGAGACATTCGTCAGTCAAGAGTCTTCATAGGTACATCCGCTCTGTTTACAACCTGTGCACACACCCGCTCAGTCCCCGAAGCTTTCCAGCAACCTCTACTGCCCTGAGGTCACCTAGAACACCACCTGGAATTCACATAGCACTGCTGTAGCTCAATCAGTCCAGGTCAGCATGTTCGTTAGATTCTCCCACGTATGGATGCCCGATACCCAGTAGACCACCCTGGGGCTGTATGACCAAGTTTCTAGCCGAAATCACATGCAGACCAGAATTCGCAGCTCTGTTGTGGAGTCGACCAGCCCTGTGGAGAGTGTGGAGAGCCAGCTTCCGGAGGCTCTCCCTAGAGACATAGTACAGATGCCGGGGCAGAGACCCCTCGCTATTGACTCAGCCATACCCCCCCGATTGGCAGACCCCCCTCCCCCGCCTGCCCAAGTGGCTTGTAGCCTTCACTCGTCATGATATCTCCCTAGCAGTTTGGGGCCCACACTCATTTTTTAAGTTGGACCCCAGGGCCAGCTGACCCTCTCCCTCACCAAGGATTTCAGCAGTGGCTCACTTCAGTGGGTGAGGATTCTTGGCTTTTATGATCATTAGTGGCACATTGACCCTCCTCTGGACAAGGCGGCCTGTGATAGCTCTTGGTGGCCATATGGCTTTGGGAAAAACGACCTTTGATGTGTCCAATAGGACCCTAGTGAGTGGGAGTGGCAGGACTCCTTCAGCCCAGAGAGCCCGACCACCCGCTTCTTTAACTACACGGCCACTTCCTCAGAGATTTCTGGAAGCATAGCTTTGGGCCAAGGAAGGTCACATTCTTCCTCTGGCAGTTTGCTGGTTTTCCATTGGAGGATGGCCGGCATAGTGTGCGTGTTGTAGCCCCCTGGAGTCACAACGACATTGCCTTTGCGACCATCCCAAAGCATAACATGTTTGGCAGAGGATTCTTTGCCTCTACACGGCGGTTTGGCACTGCATATCATCACCTGGGGAGCAGTTGTCTGGGCCAAGGAGAATTCCACAAGTCACCAGGCCAAAAAGACTTTTGGCCTGGTGGCCACAAGTCATCAGGCCAAAAGATACTCCTACAACCAAAAGTCTTTACAAGTACTCCGCCCTGGTTGAGACATTTGTCAGTCAAGAATCTTCATAGGTACATCCGCTCTGTTTTGCTTTCCAGCAACCTCTACTGCTCTGAGGTCACCTAGAACACCCCCTGGAATTCACATAGCACTGCTGTAGCTCAACCAGTCCAGGTCAGCATGTTTTAATGTTAGGTTCTGACACGTGTGGATGCCTGATACCCAGTAGACGACCCTGGGGCTGTATGACCAAGTTTAAATCAGTCACCAGGCCCCTGTTTCTAACCGAAATCACATGCAGGCCAGAATTCGCAGCTCTGTTATGGAGTCGACCAGCCCTGTGGAGAGTCTGAATGCAGTCGACCTTCAGTGTAGCTTGTGTGTAGATGGTCAACTAGCTTTTCTCACCCTGGCTCTCTTCAAAATGGGTGCCTAGCTAAAACTGGGGCTGTTTCTTTGTCTTTTTCTTTTTCCAGGGTGTCCACACTAAAGATGGGGTGTCTAGGTGTCCCTTATGCAGAGTGTGCATGTTTGACAGGCACCCAGGTTATAGAAAATGTCCACGTGCTTGTAAAATCGGTCGAGATGGTGCAAACACTTTATAAATTGTCCGGACTCTTTTAAAAATTTAATGTGAACCTGCCATCATTAACCTTAGTAATAAATTATCAAGAGCTGTAAATTTGTTTTAGTGAACACTTACCACCTGCAAAATCCGTAAGACAATGCTTTAGGTTGAATAGGAAGTGCACATATGCATCCCCACAGACTGCCCATCTATAGTCAGAGGCAAAAGTATCAGGCATTGTCCAAGCAACAAAACAATGTCACAAAAATAAAAAGAAAGGTCAAAGCATGCCAAGTATGCATAATGCATTTGTGAACTTGGAGAATCATCCATCTGCTTTCTTGTACTACCAAGATTCTGGCTGCCATCTCTGTACACGCTGTGTACATGGCCAGAATCCACACATGCACCATGGATATTGCCTAGCCTTCACAAGACCCGGTATCCATATGGGTTCCGCCCGAAATCCAAAATATTATGCCATGCCCTTGGACTCCATATGGGCACCTCCCATATGATCCATACACATGGCCAAGGCTAACATGCTCCATATGTCTTGAGAAGTTAGGGGTTTGTGACATCCCTGCGGCTTCTAATCAATTGCCCACAAACTGAAAAGATTCCAAATAGGCCCTTAGGAGATCTGGGTACTCATGGAAGTAGGCCGCATCCATCCATTTTGCGTCCAAAGCTGGGTAGTTTTTGAACTTCACAAGGTATCTACGGATGAGCTTGCTAACAGTAGCTTTCTGTTCTTTGTGAAAGACAATTTTCTCATGTTGTAGAACCTCTTCGAGCTCATTCACTTCTGATGGATCTTCCAAAACTGGTTCCACTAGTGTCGGTCCCACATACAACCACATGGAAATCATTATGTTTATTCCAATGATCTGGAAGAACAAGCGGAAAAGAAAAATCATTGATCTTATGCAAGATCTAGTACTTGTTGGAAAGCTTAGGGTACTTTCCCTCTATCCATGGCCTTTTCCGAAGGCGTGCTATCTCAAATCTTAGCATTACCCAATCACCTTCTTTGAATTCCACTTGCCTTCTGTGGGTATTAACTGCCTTTTTATACTTTGTCTAAGATCTCTCTATGGCTGTCCGCACCTATGCAAATGTAGTATCCAAATCTCTCACATACTCATTTGTTGCAAATATCTCATCCTTTGTCCCAAGGATGGGTGGTAATACCACTTTGCCAATAATAATCTCAAAGGGTGCTTGCCCGTAGAAGTGTGCACTGTATTGTTGTAAGCAAACTCAACAAGTGGCAAATACTTCTCCCAATCTGACTTCCTCTTAGACGCATAACATTTCAGCAGATCAAGGATGGTTGAATTTGCATTTTCACTTTGTCCATGTGTCTGCTAATGATAGGATGATGAAAAATTCAGCTTTGTTCCCATGTTGTCTAGTAATGCCGGCCAAACAGACTTGTGGTTCGATGATCTCTATCCCCGACCATGATGCTTAAATATTTGGGCCAAAAACATCTTTAGCCATATGCTCTAGGTTGATATTCTTACACTTTAGAATGAAGTGTGTGTGTTTGCTAAACCTCTCAACAACAGTGCATATAACATCATTCCCTTGAGGAGTCTTGGTTAATTCCATTATGAAGTCCATAGCTATGTTTTCTGAGGGTTAATTTGGTATGGGTAAGAGCTGAAGTACTCCAAGTGTTTTATGCATGCTACGTGCGGAAGCTCTGAGAGTCTGCTTTCAGCCCTAACTATTGCATAGGAACTCTTGATGCAAGAACAATCAACATAGACAGAGAGAAGAAAGAGAGAGATGGCTATGTATTTAGTATATTCATAGAGTACAAAAAGGTACAACATTCTCGCTGCCTTAGCAACACCAAAATCCTAATCTAGACCTCAAGGGTCCTATTCTAGACCTGCCTCCAAGTGGAAGTGAGGTGATCTACAATGTTTTCTAACATGGCCTTTTATAGGCCCTTTGGTTGCCAGTCCAACTGGCTGACTACTGTTGGTCAGCTTCAGTGGACAAAAACACTCATATAATCCATCACCGACCTCAGGTAAACATGGCCGACTTCATCTGTGTCCACACTAAGCCTTTCTTGAGCTTGTCTAGTGCCCTAACCCTAATGTTAATCTGCTGCAAATTAGGGATTTGACTTGGGATTAGTATGTCCATGTGCATGCACACGACTGAGCTTGGCTAGTGCCCTAACCGTAATGTTTATTTGCTGCAAATCAGGGATTTAGCCTACGATTAGCATGTCCATGTGCATGCACATGACATCCCCTTTTGCTAAACTTGATGATGGGATTCCAACCTTTGACCCTAGATGACTGTCATCATCCCCTATCTCCACATATGGTCTCCCATACTGGTCATCCTTCCCTTCTTGGCGACCTTTTCACTGAAAATCCTGCCTTAGGTCTGTGAATCCACTCCAAATCTGATGTAGAGATTTGTGCATCTATTCCACTTTGCCCCCTTGCCTTCTTGCCCTGCCGCTAACCACAAACATGAATCCTTCTTCTTGAAAACTGATCCTGGCACCCTTGGCTTCACCCCTTGGATGAACTTCATCCTTTGGAGTGCTCCATAAAAGCTTCTTGGGCAGCCCCAACTGGCTACCAACTCTCATGAAACCCTCCCCTTGGGTTTTCCTGACACCAACCAGCCTCTGGGGGTCTTGACACATGTTGAGTTTCTCTCCTTGGACCTGTGCACTTCTTCTGGGACACCAACAACACTTAACATAGTTGAGCCTGATGCTTTGATATCACTGTTACATGAGGAATCTCTAGGAGTCTTCTTTCCACCCTAAGTATTGCATAGGAACTCTTGATACAAGAACAATCAACATAGTCAAAGAGAAGAGAGAGAGATGGCTGTGTATTCAGTATATTCATAGAGTACAAAAAGGTACAACATTATGGTTGCCTTAGCAACCCCAAAATCCTAATCTAGACCTCAAGGGTCCTATTCTAGACCTTTTCCCAAGTGGGAGTGAGGTGATCTACAATGTTTTCTAGCATGGCCTTTTATAGGCCCTTAGGCTGTCAGTCCAACTGGTCGACCACTGTCGACCAGCTTCAGTGGACAAAAACACTCATATAATCCATCATCGACCTGAGGTAAACCTGGCTGACTTCATCTATGTCCCCATTAAGCCTTTCTTGAGCCTGTCTAAACCTGGCTAGTTCCCTAACCCTAATGTTTATTTGCTGTAAATCAGGTATTTAGCTTGGGATTAGCATGTCCATGTGCATGCACATGACAATGCGTGCCAAACTTGCTTCCACAATTTAGTGAAGGCTTCATCAAAGCAATTTTGGAACAAAACAGATTGTTCAGGCGGCAAATTAAGGCTAAAGAAGAAGAAGCAGAAAAGGCCAAAGAAAAAAGCTAAACAAGAGGTTGAAAAAGCCAAGGAAGCAGTCAAAGAAGATGAAAAGCCAAAATAACTTTCAAAGCTTGAAATATTGTTCCTCATCATGGAGCAACAAGACCTTTTGAAATACCATACATTCAAACACATATGCTTCTATGTCCTTGTGCATCTCCGGCCATCTCCGGCCAAAAGAAGTACCATTCCAAGGCTTGAGCAGTGACTGAAATCCCTCTTATGACCTGCACATGGAGGAGCATGGCACTCATCCATGACCTTTTGGTGCAGGCTCTTCACCTTACACACGTGATTCTGCATCATGAGATAGCCATCCCTTATTGAATAAAAGAGGAAAGCCATGCCAATGAGGTGATAGCTCAAGTGGTGAAGGTGTTTGCCTAGGACCAAGAGGTCCTGGGTTCAAAACCCCCCTTCGTGCTGCCTCAGCGTTGCCTATGGGCGGATAATTAAGCGCCTACAGGCGGTGAAAAATCGGTAACTACGGGAGGATCTTGGGCCTAGGCTAGTCACGCGTCGCCGCCGGAGGGGGGGGGGGGGTTGTTTGGAAGGGGACCAGCCATACCCTCTTGCAAAATCCTCATTCAAATGATAAATAATATGCACGTCTGACAAGTCCTCATGATATGCAACTGCATGTTCCTGTGGCCTCTAGGACAAGGCATGTGCCAATACATTCTTTTTTACCGTGGGTATGCCAAATCTGAAAACGAAACATAGAGAGGAAATTTTCCCATCTCATACGCTTCTGTCCAAACATGTTGCCATTTCCAAGCTCCTATGAGTTGGAATAATGATGAAATCTTCATGTTCTGATTTTTGATTAAGTACAAGCTTTTTGGTGAATGCTAATGTACAATCCAATGTTGGGGTGTTGGGATTAATGCCCCAGTACTCTTGGTCATGCAGTAGTTTATCATTGTGGGAGGTTGTTTGGATTAATGACCCATTACTATTTGTCTAGTCATCATCATGGTGGTTTCTTAGAGCAAGACTTAATGGCTCTCAGCACAGGGAACCAAGAGCCAGTCCTGCTGTACAGTAAATTTCCGGTATAAAGCAGAACATAAAAGAGAGCTTGAGAAAAGGTCCAAGGGATACACATAATTGTTAAGGTTCTTGCTAGCCATTGCTTATGTGTAAGAATTGATGTAAGCAAGGTCATAATGTGGTTAAGGAAATCACAAACCACAAGAAGTGGTAAACTAATCAAAGTGCATTGTTCTTGTGTTCAATGAGAGTCTCCTTCAATTGTGGGTGGAGATTGAATCTAGATCTTGAAACCTCTGCAAGTCTGGGATCTCACTTCAATCAGGGATGATTGTGGGATGCCATCTCGTGCAGCCTGTGGCATCTTGAACAGGAGACAAGTTCAGGAAAATGGAGCCACATCGGGTGCCGCCAAATCTTCTTGGTATAAAAGTTCATCACTGTTCTGTTTGTCCATCCCTGACCCGAGGCTGTAGATCTTGGTGCTAACACCTCTGATGCGGGCCAGCCCATGTTCTAGCCAGCCTCCTTCCAGGACTCAGGTGTCTGGTGACGCTTTGCCTGAGCTTCTTTGCCCCCTTTCTGTGGAGGATGGGGGAGTGGGGATGCCTTATTTCCCCTTTACTCTTGTTGAGGTAGAAACCTGCTGTTGGGAGGATGCAGTTAGTGTAAGAGATGGGATTCCTGCAGCAGGTGCAAGGATTGAGGCAGCCGTGACAACTGATGGGAGGAGCTTCTGGTGTCCTTGTGCAGGCGTTGGAAACAAATTGACATTGGGAATTTGACCTTAGTGAGGTTAGGGTCAGTGTCAGGTGAGAAGCTGTGGCTCCATCAAGCAAAATACACCATAGCGCTCTGTAATGCGAGGGGGACTTTTCTGAAGGACCACTTAATCAAAACCTTGGAGTCAAACTCCATCCGAGTGAGGTAGCTCTGCCAAGAAGCTTGATGCGTGTGATACATCCCTGTTTGTTGACCAGGCGGCCTGCAGGTGGTCCCTGCAATGGCCTAGTATGTGAGGTATCCTTGCTTTTATATTTTTTTTATTTGTTGATAAAAAAAGTACCACTATGTGCATTGCAGGAGTAACATTAAGTTAATGACAATGCAGAAAAATGACCTGACATTTGACCAATTTTTCCAGGAACACCCATACTTGCACATGCCTTGGTTGGCTTTGCATCCATGTGGTACAAGTAAGCTCATGAGCATGGTCTTCTCCACATCTACTATTGGAGGCAACGATGGCCAACATCAAGGTGGCAGTGATCTTTCTTTGGTTTCAACTGCAGATTTCTACATCTTGACATGGCTATCATTTGTAAGCCAAGCTGTAGCTATGAAGGTTCCTGGAGGGTTTTCAAAGTGCTTTACAAATGGGAGGAAATCAAAATAATCATAGGTTAGTTTAGTTCATGTTTATACCAGGATAGACATGATTTATGCATGCACTCAGAGATACTGTGCATGTTATGCCATGCAAGAGGAATGTGTATGAATCACCTCAAATACCCTGATAGAGGTCCTTGTTTCGAGCTGATCTTTCACCATGTTAGATGAGCATGCAAGAAACTAAGGCTAGATCATTGTCAAGAGCATGTAAGTGATCCAAACTTAGACCAAGAAAAATATCAATGCTGTCAAACTTCACAAAAACTATCCAATACCAAACTTGAAATGGGCACTTTGGGAGGAGTTCTTCAGCGCTGCTGCTATTTTTGAGAGTGGTAAATGAAGAGTAAAAAGAACAAAAATTTTCATGCACAAGTCGTTTAGGATGAGATACAGTTCAATAGTACATGGATCATTTGAAGTGCACCTCGATATGTCATACATGAATGCATACATTTGAAAAAATTGTCAAAATTTTGAAAACTTTGTTTTTTTTGGTGAAATTCTTGGAAATATCTTAGGAGCATAATTGAGTAAGATTTCTGAGCAGGTTTTGTTCAATTTTGTACCAGTCCAATTAATGCAACTTGAGATTAGAATGGATTCTTGGAACAACTTTCCTCCTTTAGATGACGATAGTGCATCAAATTATAAAAGATTCTAATATCAGGCAACCTTAGATTCATATGAGGGGAGTTTTATGGCCCTAAGATGACACAAATTATTAGACAACTTCTAGTGAGGAATCTATGGACCAAATAAATAAAAGCACCGATGTGTAACAAGGATATGTAGTTACAAAGGGGACTGGAAATCCTATCATACCACCTTCACAAATAGTAACCTCCAACACTCTGTCAGGGTTAAATTTACTTGGAATGATCCCTATTGTAGAAGACTCTATTTAGGAATGACAACACGAGGACTTAGGGGCGAATGCTATCTTAAGGGTGGACGCAGGGGCAAATCCCAGTAGTGTAGGCCTCAAGGAGAGTGGTCACTTTTAACCTTAAGCTTGTGCAAATAGAGGCTATGCTCTGACCTCAACAGCTAATAATTACAAAAGAAATCCCAGTAGCACTAGAAGGGCACACATAGCAAGAGCTTCAAGAACATCAACAATTGATGGTCTTGCAGGGTAAACATAGCAAGAGCTAAAAGAGCATCAACAATTGAAATAAGTGCAGCAATCTATAATGAAACAAGTTTACATCAAATCGAGCAAGGTGAAACTTCGGCCTTGCCGTGTGTGGAGATTATGCTCTTGATGTGGGAAAAGCTAGAGAGGTTATAGCAATGAGACAAACAACCACAATTGGTTTAAGAGAGATCTTGGGGATGCACACAACAGTTCAACATCTCCATACACTAATGATATTACCAAGGCGGGTTAGGAAAAGAGTTACTATTTGACTACCAGCTATAACAACTCCTGAAGGAAGACTCTAGGGCTGTAATAGCTCCAATGGTTTCACCATATGTGCCAATGGTCCTGTACGATGGAGTGCTTGAGGGCATAACACTATCTTTACTAATACTCACAGTTACAATCAATATGTTGAAATTGGCATAGGAAATAGAAGGTGGGTGGCAAGGGAGGTCGAAAGAGGAACTAGACATCATATCAAGCCACCAACTCAAGTGGCTAAATTGATGCATAACATTTTGGAGATCTTTGCACATATTTGTGATACATTCAGTAAAGTAGATGACTTGACTCCTCTCAAAGGATTCATTTTAATAGTGGAGGGAGAGAGAAAGAGAGAGAGAGAGAGAGAGGGGTTCAATGGTTTAAATCACTCAAACCTGAGGAAAAAGTGGGTTTTGATAACTTGAGTCTTGTTTTTGTTAGGTTAGACATTCTATTTGTAAGATTGGAAGGGCAAACCTATATTACACTAGTGATTTGCATTAGATTTGAGCCCAAGAGGCTTAGATTAGATTGCATAGAGCCAAGAGGTGACTCAGCTAGTACGATTAAGAGTGATTATCACTCTTAAAACATAAGCATTAAGCTCCAATTGAGTGGATAAGGGTGTGGATGTTATTTATTTTGATTTCATACATGTATGTTGGATTTAGTAGTATTAGGGCATCGAAAATCAACAAAAACAATTATAAAAATCACTTACATAAACACCCATAATTAGGATTAGGAAACCCCTGAAAAACTAGGCCAAAACACCTCATTGGGTAGGAGACATTCGACTAGGCAATGTGAGTCCACAATCATGTGCAATTTAGCCATGGTGGACGTGAGTTATAACTGACATGACGTGGGCCTGACCAGGACGTGAGCGTGAGTCTAAACCTAATATTGTACTTGCCAATTAAAATTACCTTGAAGACTTATGAGGAAACGCTTACCCATGTCCTACTAAAAGGGTTTTCTTGTCATACAATCTCTACCAACATCAATTTCCAAGAAATATCCTTGCCAATTATAAGCACTATTACTCAGCCAAGATAATAACACTTTCGTGCTCATTATTGCAGCGCCACGAGAACCATGCCACAAGTCATTGTTGGTACTAAGGAAACTCAACACGGTGGACCTTGACACCATGGTAGATACTCCCAGTGCCAAGATAACCATTAGCCTTACTAGCCCCTACCGCCACTCCTCAATGACCAACACAAGCTCCATAACCCCTACCAAGAGGTATATATACATACTACCATAGATGCCATACCCACCTCCGATATTACTACGCCAATGAGTTTCTCCACAAACCGCACACCAATACAATAGTATTTGGTGGCTCTACCTGTTGCTAATTAATGAATCCAAAATATCCTTATCAATTATGAGCATTATTACTCAGCCAAGATAACAACAAATTTGTGCTCATTATTGCAGCGCCATGAGAACCACACTATAACTCATTATTAGTACCAAGGAAACCCAATAGGGTGGACTCTGACACCCCAACAAATGCTTCCAAAACCAAGGCAACCATTAGCCCTACTAGCCCCTACTGCCACTCGTTAACAGCCCGCACAAGCTCCATAACCCTTACCGAGAGGTATGTACATATCATCACAGATGCCATACCCGCCTTCTTTGATATTACCACCCCAACCGGTTCCTCCATAAATTGCACACAATTACAATAGTACTAGGACGCTTTACTTGTAGAGAATCGAGAATAGGAAAGCTATCATAACTCCTTATCGAGAGGTATGTGCAGACTTCCAGCGATGCCATATCCACCTCCGATATCACCACCCCAACCGGTTCCTCCACGAACCGCACCCACACCAGTACAATAGTATTGGGTGGCTCTACCTGCTGTTGCAGAGAATCCGGAATAGCATAGGTATGAGTCTTATGAGCAACAAGACCTCTATGAGTAATGCGATCCATATGGTTCAGAACATTCTTCAATCATAGACTATGCCTCCTGTTGAGATGTCAAGCTCAACAAGAGCTGACACTCACGAGGCACCTACATGACCGTTCGACATTTACATCACTGGCATGTTTGGTAGATAGCACTGACATATCTTCGCCAGAGATTCTATAGCTAGACTACATCGACTAGTCCACACCTACCCACTCCACTTAGCGTGTTCACATTATGGACCGCTTGTATATACTCTATTATGTGTGTTAGTCACTTTATCTCTTTTGTAGACCTCTTTTGTTGTGTGAAGAAGAAAAAGAATTTTCAGCCTCTCACCTTGTGTGTTCTTTTCTAGGGTTTGTGTGAGTGTGTGTGTGTGTGCTTGCAAGAGCTCAAGCTCTCTTCTCCCCTGCATCTTTTCATGGTATCAGAGCTTGGTTCATGCTAAGAGCTGAGCGAAAAGCAAGAGAAGCACAGGAAGCGGTATGAGGATAAGAGATTCATCTACTATTTTCTCTTTGTGTTGGCTACTACACCCTTGTTGCGCGAGCTCTTCGTTGAGAGGCACCAACAAATAAACTCCAAACGGACGTCATTTTTCGGGCCGAAAAAGCATTTCAGGCGCGTCTGGACCTCCGTTTTTCAGTTTGCAGGCGTTCACATGCATTGCGAGTAAGTTTTGATTCTGTGTAGAACTCTGTTTTTGAAACTACAAGAAGGGTGATTAGTTATGCAAACAATGTGTGTATTGCAAAGAGGTCTCAAAGTTGCCATTGGGTGTATGTATGCAAATTGAGGTCACTAGTTGTGATAGTTTGGGTGCCGCTACAGAGAACACTTCAGTTTGTGCAGGTTAAACAACAGCGTTGTTTTTGGTAAATTTGTATTGTAGACAAGATGTCGAATGATGAAAAAAACCAAATTATTGCATAGAAGCTTAACAAGAACAACTTCCATGCTTAGAGATTTAGATTGGTAAATTTTATGATGGGAAAAGGTTACTGGGACTAAATTAAAGGTGAACATGAGGAGGCACCAGAGATATCGGAGATTAATCCAATTGTTGCAGATGTAAAAGAATTCAAGGATTGGAATCAAGGAGCAAGGAAAGTCATGTATTGGCTTTCTATTTAGTATACAGGATACCATGATTGGGCATATACAGGATGCCAAGTCACCTAAGGAGGCATGGGACACCTTGGTGAAGCTGTATGAAACCAACACCAAGGCACGAAAGATTCAGTCAAAGAATGAGCTTCATACTGTGGAGAAGAAAAATATATCTGTGAATGATTATGCCTTGAAGATCAAGGGCATTGTGGAATCCCTTGCATCCATTGGTGTTTCTGTTTATGATGATGATAAGGTGGAAGTGTGTATGTGCGGTCTCAGGCCACAATACAAGGCGTTCAAGATGTCTATTCAAACTCGGGAGAACATTCCCAACTTTACAGATTTGGTGTTAATGCTGATCATTGAAGAGAAGAATTTGGGTGAAGATCAATAGTCTTCACAAAGCAAAAACAGTTCAGAGCAGCAGGCCTTCTACACAAGTTCAAGTAGAGGAAGAGGTAGAGGTCGTGGATGTGGCCAAGGTGGTGGCCGAAGGTAATCAGAATTATAGTCAGCCAACGGTAACAGTCCCAGGATTCACAACAACAACACACAGGTGGAAGAGACCAGATAAGAGGTAGGGAGACTCAAAGAGGTCGTGGTAATTGGCAAAGGCAGCATAATGATACACGAGGCTATTTTTAGTGTGGTAAGCCTGGACATGTGGTGCAGGCAGATTTCTATAAGAAACAGAGTGACATGCGAAATGAAAAAGCGCACCAAAACAACTATGCGTCCTTTAGCAGAAATAATGAGAATAATGAGAGGTTGTTTGTTATGCAACATGTGGTTAATGCTGTGTCTAGAAATGATGTAGCAGCATGTAAGGATGATGTGTAGTATGTTGATTCAGGTGCTTCGAACCACATGACAAGTCATGGTGAGTGGTTCAAGGAAATCAAGAGTCTTAAAAGACCAGGTTTTGTTGAAACAAGGGATAACACTGCTCATTCGATTGCCCATGTTGGAGATGTGCCATTGTCTATGCAGGATAGTAAGGTAAAGTACCTTGTAGATGTACTTCATGTTCTGAACATTACAAAGAATTTGGTTTCTGTTGGCCAGATGATTGAGTAGGATTTGTAGGTCTGATTTAACCTTGATGATTGTTATGTTAGAAGACTTTAAAGATAAGTGCAGGCTGGTTGCAAAAGGCAACAAAGTGAGCAGAATGTTTACATTGAATGTAAATCTACCTGAAGTGAGTGCTGTAATGTTTGCAAATGGTTTAGAAGTTGTTGCAGATACATACATTTGGCATAAGAGAATTGGGCATGTAAATGTGCAAAGAATAAAGTCTATGCAGACTAAAGAAATTGTGGCAGGGCTACCTAAGTTTAAGGTTGAAGGTATGTAGAAAGTATGTGAAGCATGTCAATTTGAAAAACAAACAAAGCATGTATTTTCACATGATAGAAATGTGAGCAGGAATGTACTAGATGTTGTGCATTCATATGTATGGGGTCTTGCGAAGCTATATCTATGGGTGGCTGCAAGTACTACGTAACATTGATGACCACATGAGGAAAGTGTGGGTGTATTTTATAAAGGAGAAGAGTGAAGTGTTCACTCATTTTTAGAAAAACAGACATAAAAATATATGAAGTGCCTAAGGTCAGATGGAGGGGGAGAATACTTCTCCAATGAGTTCTTTGAATTCTTGCAAAAGAATGGCATTTAGAGACAATTTACATGTATATACACTCCACAGCAAAATGGACTTGCTGAGCAAAAAAACAAGCACATTGCAGAGATAGCACGAGCATTGATGGCATAGAAGAATATGTCACATAGCTATTGGACTGAGGTTGTGTCTACAGCAGTTTATATCATGAACATGACTCCTACTGCAGCCATACATGATGTAACGCCAGAGGAGAAGTTTACTGGCAAGAAACCTGATTTATCTCACTTGAAAGTTTTTGGATGTATTGCATATGTGCATGTGCCAGATGAGTTGCGTACTAAGCTGGATCCAAAGGTAGAAAAATGTGTGTTCATTGGGTATTTCCTTGAGCAAAAGAGATATAGATGCTATAATCCTGCTACATGTAAATTGAGGGTAAGCAGGGATGTTGTATTTAATGAGATGAGTAGCTGGTATGCTGCTGAAAAAGATGATGTTGGGACTGATGTAAGTAGAAATATGGTTACACAGAATACAAGTCAGCAATCACAGTCATTGAGAAAGTGGACCAAGAGAGTCCTCATCTAGTGGTTCTATTGATAGACCATGGAGTGGCAGGCTACATCATAATACCAGTCCTGGAAATGTAGTGGTACATCACATAAAGGCAAAGAGAAAGTGGTGGAGCCCCTTGGTATGTCAGATATTTCTGCAGGGCATTCTCTTGTTTAATGGAGAGTCTAGTGGCTCGGAGAGGGGCCTTGATGAGGAGCTTGGGATTCCAACAATAAGGACACCTAGTGTGAAGAAGGCTATGGAAGCCATGAATGCAAAGTTACGAAGATCTGGAAGAGTCAAAAACCCTGTGCAGAGATTGACTTATGACGGTTATGTGACACATCACTATGCTTATATATCAAAAGTTGTGCAAGTTGTAGAACCCACATGTTTTGATAATGCTATTGGAAATGTGTGTCGGAAGAAAGTTATGGATGAGGAGATGGATGCATTGTATGGAAATGAGACTCGGGAGATTCGGTGCCATTGGCAAGAAAGCTATTGATCGTAAGTGGATGTATAAGGTAAAATATAACAGTGATGGTAGCATAAACATGTATAAGGCTAGATTGGTAGCTAAAGGATATGAGCAGACACATGGGATTGATTATGAGGAGACACTTTTCTCGGTTGCAAAGATGGCAACTATGAGATCCGTGATTACGGTGGCTGTAGCTAAAGGCTGGTTTTTACATCAGATGGATGTAAAAAATGTGTTCTTGCATGATGGTGACTTGCAAGAAGAAGTGTATATGGATCAGTCCCCCACTAGGTTTTGAGGATACAAGTCACCCAGAGTATATGTATGTAAGCTTCGTAAGGCCTTGTATGGGCTGAAGCAAGCTCCACGACGAGCATGGCATGACAAGATTGTTGAGTATCTTGTCACTGTTGGTTTTCATATGGCAGATACATATCACTCTTTGTATGTGCGCAAGCAAGAGTGATAAGGGTATTGTGATCATCACTATCTATGTAGATGATCTTATTGTTGGGGGTGACAACTTGGATGAGATTGAGCATGTGAAAAGTCTTCTCAAAGGGAAGTTTGAGATAAAGGATTTGGAAGATCTGTGTTACTTTCTAGGAATTGAGGTCATTCGCACACTTGATGGTATCTGGCTGTCACAGAGACAGTATGTATTGGACATGTCCAATACATACTGTCCAATACATACTGTCACAGAGACAATATGTATTGGACATGAGACAGTATGTATTGGACATGTCCAATATCATCGCACACTTAATGGTATTTGGCTGTCACAGAGACAGTATGTATTGGACATGTCCAAGTATGGGATGGCTGATTGTAAGTCAATCTCAATGCCATTAGATCAAAATGGTAAGCTTAGTGCGCGGATGCAGGTTATGTGTTGGAGGATCCCACTATGTACAGGAAGATTGTGGGTAGCTTGGTCTATGTCACATGATCAGCAGGCCAGATTTAAGTTACACTGTTGGCTTAGAGAGCCATTTTATACAGGTTCCGCACAAAGCACATCTTGATAGTGTGCGACGCACACTTCAATATTTGAGGGCCACTGTTGATGATTATGCATTGTTTTATGCAGCATGTGTACCATTGGAGCTATATGGATACACAGATGTAGATTGGGCAGATAGCATCTCAGAGAGGAGATCTACCAGTGGATTTATTTGGAAGTGCTGCTGTGACATTGAGTAGTAAGAAGAAACCCACTGTTGCCTTGTCGAGTATAGAGGCAGAGTACAGAGGAGCTGCAGAGTGGCAGCGCGTGAGATAGTTTGGTTATGCAAGCTACTTTGCTGATTTGGAGTTGCATGTGAAGAGAAACGTTGTCCTATATTGTGACAATCTTAGTAGTATACAGTTGGCCAGGAGCCCCCAGTTTTCCATGCACGGACGAAATACATTGAGGTACATTACAAGGAGAGAGTCTTGGCAGGCAACATTGACTTGGCCTACGTCAGCACACAGGACCAGGTCGCTGACATCTTCACGAAGGCCTTGGAAGCTGAGAAGCTCCGCAGATTTTGAGATATGCTTGGAGTTCATGAGTTGGAGTTGAGCTTGAGGGGGAGTGTTGAGATGTCAAGCTCAACAAGAGCTAACACTCATGAGGCGCTTGCATGACCATTCGACATTTACATCACTGGCAGGTTTAGTATGGCACCGACGTATCTTCGCCAGAGATTCTACAATTGGACTACACCAACTAGTCCACACCTACCCACTCCACTTAGCGTGTTCACATTATGGACCGCTTGTATATACTCTATTATGTGTGTTAGTAGTCACTTTATCTCTTTTATAGGCCTCTTTTGTTATGTGAAGAAGAAGAAGAATTTTCAGCCTCTCACCTTGTGTGTTCTCTTCTAGGGTGAGTGTGAGTGTGTGTGCTTGCAAGAGCTCAAGCTCTCTTCTCCCTTGGATCTTTTCACCTCCTTGTTTGAAGCTATGGTGAGGGACCCTAATAATATGGCACGTAAGCCATCGATGCAATGATTTCAATGCAAAGGACCACATCTTATTGTGGAGTATCCTCACAAGGATCCTACATCAAGTCCCCCAGTGCTCTAAGCACTCCGAATCCCATGCCTAACCCCAATGCCATTCCTTTATAGTGGCACATGTTACAAGTATGCATTCAAACATGCTTATAAGGAGTGTTCTCGCAATGTGTAGTTGCGTCAGTGGTATAAGCATCATCCATTCCACATCAAGTTCCCTAGTGCTCCTAGCACTCCAAATCTGTTGCCTAATCCCAACGTCATTGCTTTATAGTGGCACGTTACAAGTGTGCATTTGAACATGCTTATATGGAGTGTCCTAGCATAATAATAATCGCCCACTTCTATGAGCCTTAACTTGTTAAGTGTGCATATAGTCCCCCTCAATACCATCGCAATGCCATCACAAGACTCTAAGACAAGATAAGGGATGTAGCCAATAAGTAAAAAGCTCAAGCTTCAACCAAAAATCAAGCAACTAAGAATCTTGAGGCGTAGGTCCCAAGGCTAAAGTAGTCCCCCTAAAGAAGCTAAAGGACGAAAATTGGAGGTTCAAAAGAAGAAGTCACATGGAAGCATAACCAAAGGTCCAAAGAAGGAAAGCATGTAGAAGCATAACCAGACCTCTACTTCTTTTGGAACTAGAGGTCCAAAAGAAGACCTTAAAGAGCATGCGGAAGCATAATGCATGATCAATTGTCAAGGTCAACAACATCATGATCGTTTGAAAGTGGTCTAGACGAGAGCTCTAAATTGCCTCCTTTATAGAAATAGTAAGCAATTGCTCACTCAAGCTAGCTCTTCACAAAGAAAAGACGCATGTTTGACTATGATAACCTTCCCAAGAGACTCAAAGACTACCTCGACTCCGTGTTTTGGGGAGTGAATGAAACAAGCCCAAGAGCTTGTGAGTATGAACCACTGACCCCATTTGAGCCCTATTCTGAGTCTCAATAAGTACTCTTTTACAAGGAAATTCTTAACTTTAGAGAGACTTATTCTCAGCTACATCAATTGGAATTTAAGATCCCATATAGTAGAGCTTGAAGAGGATGAGGATGATCCATGCCACATTGCTCTCCTTTGATACCTAGACCACACGACTATTGAAAATGTGCCCATGATCATGTTGTTACACTACTTCGAAAAGCGATGAAATGAATGCCGTGCTACCTATCATGTATAAGGGAAAGGCAGACTCTACAACCTTGGATTGTGATCCGAGCTTAATCGCCACCCCATTGCAGTGTTTGACAAATTCAGCACATCTCCAAAGAGTGTAGGCCATCATAGTCTAATATGGAGGACTTTATAGGATGACATGTTCTGGTAAAGTTTCAGCCTATGCCAGAATGGTCTTGCTCAAGTATGGCCACAAAGCCATCTCCATGAATGCATTTACTCATGATGATGTTGTCTCTCAACCCTTCTTGTAAATCATTCCCATATCAACCGATAGGGGGCATCCTTCCTAATGAAGTGATTGG
Organism: Cibotium barometz; assembly: GCF_041138505.1. Taxonomy (NCBI): domain Eukaryota; kingdom Viridiplantae; phylum Streptophyta; class Polypodiopsida; order Cyatheales; family Cibotiaceae; genus Cibotium; species Cibotium barometz. The sequence goes on along the minus strand of NC_141056.1, from coordinate 32,634,500 downwards.
ACTGTCTATAATAGGATCCATTAAGCAAGAAGTGGGATCCTTCCTCGTATCAACCGATAGGAGGCATCCTTGCTAATGAGGTGATCGGATTGTCTAATGGGATCCATTGACCAAGATGTGGGCGATGTCTTCCCCTCCATTCCTATACATGGTCAATGTGGAACTAAGGAGCGCTGGAAGATAGTCTTTCGCTCCTATAGGGGGTTCTTTGTTTGATTCTAGAGAAAGGTAATCAGCATGGAAATGCTCAAATTCCTTTCTCACTATCGTGGTGGTGAAGTCAAATTCTGGTGATACGCCTCATGGTGCAATATTCACCAAAAAAAAAAAGCAAGGCTTGATGGTCGACAAAGAAAACAAATTTTCTAGCTAGGAGATAATGTCTTTACTTCTTTATAGTGTACACCATGGCTAAACCCTCTCTCCCTATGGTCGACAAAGAAAACAAATTTGCTATAATGTCTTTACTTCTTTATAGTGTACACCATGGCTAAATCCTCTACTGCGCCTGAATCAATTAAAAGCTTAAAGTGCTTACCCTTGTACTCTGCTGGAGTATGAATGACCAAGAACTGATGATTCAATGGCGGCATGAATCCATCTTCTTTCTTCCTCCACTACATCAGCTATTGTGGCGGCTCTGGCTACTGCTGTCTGGGGTGGAACTCTCTCTCTGGCTTCCCCAATTTTGGGAGGGGGACCTGAGACTACTCTACAGCACTGAGGTTGCAAGCTGAGCTGACATTCTTCTAGGGTTGCCCTGACTTTGGCGAGAGAGACCTTGATTAGACTGATACAAAGGGGTCGATCTCGGCACTCTTAGGACCTTGGCTTCCCTAGCCCACTGACATAGAAGGAGTTGGGTAGTCCTTGAGCTGGTGCCCAAAACCTTGACAGCCAAAACATATGTTCTCACTTCTAAGATCTTCCTTCTGCATCATCATGGAAAGAGCCGGAGTTCCAGAGAATGTGTTCCAAGGACAAGGCCTTCCGTCCATTCTGAAACTTCCCGTATCCTGGGTTTGATTAGGACCTTACTGTCTCTTAGGAGTGAAAAGTTAGAAGCACTTCTAGGGTTTGGAATCTTTTGAAAGATGAGGGTGTTGGCTTTGGAAGAACCTTGACAACAAAGACGAGGGTGTTGGCTTTGGAAGAACCTTGACAACAAAGACCTTGGCGAAATCCTTTGCCATCCGCACTGCTTCAGCCATAGAAACTGGCTTAGCATTCTTATCCAAGGGTACGTTTATTCCCCGAATGAACCTAGCCCCATCAACTGGTCTTCATATCCAACGGTGGTGGTGAGTATTTGAGGAGGAGAGTGAATGCCTAGTGGTATTCCTCCATAGTTCGACCCCCTGGGTTAGCTCAAGAGACTCATTCATCGTTGTTTTCGAGAAGTCTGGAGGACAAAATCTCTTTCTGAGGTAGGTCTTGAGATCATCCCACGTTTGGGCATTCCGATCCAAGCGGTTTGACTTGCAGTGGTTCCTCCACGCTACTTTGGCTATCTCTACGATCTTCAGCCTGGCAAGAGCCACCTTACTTTTATCGTTGTAACATGTGACATTGAATTACTCCTCCATAGCTTCGATCGACTTTTCTACGGCATCACCTAAGTGTTCCCCTTCACCTTGAAGGGACCTGGCTGAGATCTGTGTAGAGATTTACAAACGTCAGGGTCAAGCCATCCTCATCCACGTGAGGATCTGGGTGTCTACCATGATGCGCACGTCTCACGATTCTGCCAAAACGATACATCATTAAATTTTCTATTCGACTTCGTTCCAAGATTCTAAGACTGAAGAAGTTCAAAAATAATTCCTTCAAACAAGGTTATCGTTCTAGTATAGATCCACGACATATATCCTAAGAAAACAGAACTTATTCCTTTAAACTTAATATGTGGTGTGCTCACAATCACTTAGACAACTGGAATTTTTGCAAAACATTCTTTATTTACGTAAGGTTTATAATATATACATAGAGCAACTTGGCTCCAAAAAGTCAAGGCCTCAAATGCATACGCATGAAGTGGCGATACTGTGATGTGGACATGCCGTGATATGTGCGTGCCCTCACCGCCATCAGTGCTATAATCCTACTCCTAGGGATAAAACACCTGAGAAGCCTGAAAATATGACAAGTGACCCTAAAATCTCGAGATGTGTGGTGATAAAGTATAACATCACGAACCACTCCTAGCCTCAACAAAACCATAGCTAAAGAGACGTTCTGTCTCAGAGCCTCTGGCGCGTTGATTGCAATAGGCGTGGATATGTCGCCCCAAGAACCCCATATGCTGTCATCCCTCAACTGGGTCCAGAAAATACAACTCCTGGAAATGACTAACGAAACTCGCCCTGCTCGATCGAGTCTTGGCAGAGGAGAGGATATGCTCAAAAGCAAAGGCGATCATATCCTGACTTTCGGTAAGGTCGAGGATACCAGATAAGTACGGGGCGTCCATCTATACAATCCAATTTATCAACTATGACTCTTCAACAATGAGACTACAACATTTTAATGCGCCTTTCTAAGATTTAATTATAAATTCTTGACAAAATTCATCTTCGGTTCTTCAGCTTTCAACAAAGCTTTGATACCAAACTATGAGATCCCTGCCCTCTTTGCGCATCGAACTTTGGAGTGCTAGTAACGGAAGTAGCAACCTCGCGCGCGCAAGGCAAAGCTTCCCACTCGGGGCCTTGCCCACAAATGTCTGGGCAAGGGACTAGTCCGACGGCTCTTCCAAAACCGAACTCGAAAAAACTTTCCTCGCCCAGAAAGCATAGGGGATTCCTCCAGGAAAATCTTCTAACAAAAATTTATCTAACAGGGGGTCAAGATTCTAGGCTATCCTTCACTCTCAGATGACCGACTTGAAGGGAAAACAATCTTTACACTTGATTCATAGAAACCAACACTTTTTTTCCCATCAAAAGAGGCACAGCCGTTGATTTGATCTCTTAAAGCAGATTGTCCAGGTTTCTAAGCTACTGATCACATCCTAAACGAACTCCTACCGAGATTAACCTTTATTATTTAATTTATAAAACTTCCACCATTCCAGCCTAACCACATCCAATCCCATGGGTTAGCCAACCGCCCAACCATTGTACTTGTTGGTGGAATATTTAGTTCCTCACACACCCATAATTGAAATGCCTTTCTTAACTTTAGCTTTTGAAAACAGTTACGCACGCACACCTCGTACGCACACACTCCTCTTTCAAAAGATGGAAGAGTAACCAAATATCACACCAATACATTGATTACAAAATATCATAACTCGAAAATAATCCAGTTCCATTGTTTTCCAATCAAGTGTCATCCAGACTCTCCGTTGTTGAAGACCGGCTAGTCAACCAAGGAGATCCAGTTTCATAGTTTCTAGTCAACCAAGGAGATCCAGTTTCATAGTTTCTAATTTACTTAAATATATACATAGTACGCCACTCCAACTCCTTGAAATCTCCCTCGACATACACCAGGGTGTCCTAGGTAATTGTGAGCCCGGCACCGTCTGGTCAGAACCCTCTAGGATCCTCCTTACGTGTCCTAGCCCTTCACTCAAAGGTCGCTTCGTCAATCCCTCGCCCATTGCATCGGGAGCGCACCATTTTTAATCGTACCGAGGCTGGTCAAGACCTTGTGGTGGGAGCAGGCTTTGCCGCGCGAGAGAGGTCCTTCTCACTGACTCCCCCTAGGTGTTGCAAAACATAAACTCTCCTTAGATTAAATAATAAACCAAATGCTTCCTCTAGCATTCTGGCATAAGAGTCCTTTTACCCAAAAAAAAAAAAAGAGTTTCTATGCAAGTAGGATTTTTCCATTGAGTTTGTTTTCATCTCACGAAAAGCTATTTCACGAGAAAACATCTCTAGTATTGGTTTCACAAGACCTTTCATTCAAAACCCAGACTTCCTCAATGAAAATCACGAATCTCGTATCTCGGGTGATCCATCCATCAAATACAAATCAAAACGAATTTCTAACTTATTTCTAAACGATTTCAGGTCTTAGGAGAAACTTCTCTAAATCAGGCGGGTATCCCTTCTTCGAACTAAGGAAATGGGAATGGTCACAAGTCTTTGGCTTAATTTATGATTCAAGATATGGGCAGGATATAACTGTCCAACCTTTCTCAAGTGGTCATGGTCTAGCACCAAAATGCTTGAATTTATTCCTAGATTTATTTCCTATTTCTATCTTGGAAAATTTTTGCCATAACCGGACAGTTTTTCAATTTAAATTCAATAATCAAGAAACTTGAAAAGAAGTATTCATACTTATAGATAATATTAAAAATAAGAATTTCTCTCCTTATCCTTTTCCAAGGAATTGCATAAACATAAATTCCTAGAATTTATATAAAAATAGACATGAGAATTCCTATAGATATTTCTCCATTTATCTCATAAAATAAATGTGAATTCTAATCACATGGATAAACATCCAATAGTATGAAAAATCATTCTACTTTGGATATAAAAGAACTATAAATAACTCTACTCATGATGAATAATGGAAATTAAACATGGATATTTCTTTTCTAAATTATCCTTCAATAAATATACATGCATCATTTCATTAAAATATTCATATGAAAATATTCTTAAACATTCTCTTTTCCATTTAAACCTAGGTATCAACATGCCATAAATATATACATATGATGAAACATTCTCTTTTTGATGCTAAAATTAATTATGCATATTCATATATAACATGTGATGAAACTTCCTCTTTTTGATATAAAAATATTCATGTATAGATATACCATGAATATACACATGAAAATATGTTTACACAACTACTTTTGATATCTAAAAAATGTCTAGGCATAAGCATACCATGAATATAATACATAAGAATACATTCACACATCCTCTTTTGTCATCTAGATAATTATTCATATGCATGAATATAATTATGGAAATATAACAAAATTTTCTCTTTTGACATCTAAACATTTATGCATACACATACTATGAATGTATAAAAATATATTGAAAATAATTCTTTTAGCATTAGAATATTTATGCATAAACATAAGCATAAGCATAAACATAAGCATAAGCATAAACATAAACATAAGCATAAGCATAAACATAAATACATCTTAACATCATTATAAACCTTAAAATAAAGTATTAATAAAGCAGGAGAGTTAACATCTTTACCATTAATGATGTACTTGATTTAGAATGCCTGGTTTAAAGAGATAACCATGCTTCCAAGCATGTTGAAGAGAAGAGAAGAAGGAGATTCATTCTTCATGGATGCATAACCAAAAAGAATATTTATGCATAAACATAAACATAAGCATAAGCATAAACATAAATACATCTTAACATCATTATAAACCTTAAAATAAAGTATTAATAAAGCAGGAGAGTTAACATCTTTACCATTAATGATGTACTTGATTTAGAATGCATGGTTTAAAGAGATAACCATGTTTCCAAGCATGTTGAAGAGAAGAGAAGAAGGAGATTCATTCTTCATGGATGCATAACCAAAAAGAAAGATTATCTTCTTTCTAAACATGAGTATTAATCATAAATCATGACCATAGGCATGAAAGATTAGCATATAAACCAACTCCACATGGTTTAAAAGAAGAACCATGGATTAGAGAGCTTTCAAAACATATGGAAGAGAAAAGAAGATCTCCTAATGCTTAAGAAAGAGATTAATCATCTACTTAATCCATAAAACAAGACTTCAAGAAGAGAATCATGCATCTTCATGCTTTCAAAGCATGTAGAGGAGAAGACGATAGTATAAGCATCATTGTTTAGGCTTACCCTTGGTGTGAGCTTGATTATTTATCTTGCAAGGAGATGTGTAGCCCTGAAGGAAGAGGCTTGGCCACCAAGAGAAGAGGGTAGTCTTCAAGAGAAGAAGAGGTTTAGTGAAGCACCAAAGCTTCACAATGGAGAGGCAAGGAAGAGGGATGATGGAAATACACTAAAATGAACTTAACACCAACATGAGAATACACTATAATGAGGTTATATTTATAGGTGAGGGAGGCCACCAACTAAGCCCAACTGGGATCTAGAGGCTTCTAGCTTCAGTTTGGTCCAAATTGGACAAGATTTAGACTAGTTATGCCCACTTTTTGATCTAGTTTGGAAGAGGAGAGATGAGAGACGAAATATCCCATGCTTTTAGAGTATTTTTGAATTAAAAAATGGGGGTTTGCTGGGACTTATAGGCGCCTTCTTGAAGCTCTCTTCCCACTCCACTGAGGTGTCAAAAGGCCTCCAAAAAGTCTCCTTTACATATCAGAAACTCATGATTATGAAATCTCCACCTCATGTGACCATTTCTTTAATATTTTCTTGTGGGGATAATTCTAAATTTTTCTATTTTTCTTTTAATTCTATTTTCTAACCTTATTGGATAAGGATATCATATTTTTAAATTCAAAATAATTTAATAAGGCTTAGAACTTTGAACTAGGGCCTCCTTGGTTCACCCACCATCCAAAACTAATGCAACTTAGAAAATTCAAACTAAAATTCTATTTCAGGGGATCACTTCCTATTGGTTGGAAGAAAATAATTATCCAAAAATATTTTAATTTTTTATTACCTTTCTCTAGAAGATTTTCTCTCTCTAGGCCAAAAACAAGAAAAAACAATGCCTTTTTGCATTCTGAAAAGGGGATGATGGGGACTGAAAGGAGAACTTACACATCTTTAGGAGCTGGGGAGGAATTTTATAGAGCTTAAGAGAATACCATAGAGTGCTCCCATGTAATATGAGGTATTTATAATAAGTATCATAGGCTAGCTAGCCTTGTGTCTATAAAACCAAGCAAAACTCTTAGTGATTGTTTCAAAAATGGCAGGTGCAGAGGATGTACAAGGAGGGGAGGCTAGGTTGGGTTAGAGGGTGTAGAGAGGAGGTTAGGTTGGTGTAGAGGGTGTAGAGGGGAGGTGTAGGTGGGTGTAGAGGGTGTAGAGGGGGGTGTAGAGGGTGTAGAGGGGAGGTGTAGAGGGGAGGGGAGGTTAAGTGGGTGTAGAGGGGAGGGTAGGTTAGGTGGGTGTAGTGGGTAGGTTAGGTGGGTGTAGTGGGGAGGTTAGGTGGATGTAGAGGGTGTAAAGGTTTAGTGGGTGTAGAGGGGAGGTTAGGTGATTGTTTCAAAAATGGTGGGCGTAGAGGGGAGTTTAGGTGAGGGGGGTTGGGTGGCTTAAATAATTCTAACATTTCTTCCTTCTCATCTAATATGGTAGAGTTCATGAGTACTTTACACCAGGATTTGAAGTTACCACGTTAATTGAATTTTTTTCACATTTCGGGCATGTGTTGTAAGAAGGTTTTTGCATACAACCTGGGGGGGTGTCAGTTCGAATTTTCTATGTTTGACTTTGGGTTTTTTGTATTGCACATCATTTGGTGTGTAAACAAGGCTATTATGCTCATCATCAACATTGCTTCTTTAAGCTCATCATCAACATCTTTGGTAACATTGTCAGCATTATCATTAATTTTTTCTATTCCTACTATTAACATTTCTACACTCCACCCTTTTTGCATTCCTACTATTAACATTTCTACACTCTGCCATTTTTCATACACTTTGTAGGTTTCCTTCGTTCATCTCAGTGATGATCTATTGGCATTCACATCTCAGTTGGGCATTGCAAGTTATCATATTTGTATTTTGTGTCAACGATTTGTTATTTTGCAGGCTGAAATGACAGGCAGTGATGTATTTGGGATGCTTTTTGGCTAAGGATAAGTTTGACAGGACCAACTACCTATTATGGTCCTATATGATGCATCATGTATGGTTGCTAGAGGGATTTGGAATGTTGTTATTGGTATTGAGGCCTCCTTGTCTCACCACTAGAAGCACGGGATAATATAGGTACTTTGGATGATGATACTAGTTCAGATGTTATTGTGGCATCTACCTCCACACCTCCCACATCGGAAGAAGCGAAGTGGGATGATAAGGATGCACATACAGATGCATTGGGATGTGCTTGATGTACTTTTCTAGGTGCGTAACAAGGCATGAGTGGCCTACTTACGTAATACAGTTGTAGAGAAAAGAAAAGAATAGAAGAAAATATAGCCATCCATCTCTCTTATGTGTTTGTCTACTCTTGTGTGTGTGTGTGTGTGTGTGCACGCATTACAAGGAGCTCAAGGTCTCCCTCTCATGTATTCTTCTCAAAGTATCATAGTGCCGATTCGCATCATGAAGAGCTCAAGCGCGGCAAGCAAGCCGCTTGAGGCAACAAGTAACGAAACCAATACATAGGTTAGAGTAACTTCCTCTCTTTCCCTTTGATTTGGAAGCAAATATCTGCAGGTAGCCTCTAGGAAATAGCCTCTAGGAAGGAGTAGTAGGCAAGCACAACAATAAGGTGCACTATCACATCTTGAGGTGCCCTTTGCAGTGCATTATGTTGTGCAGGGTAGGTCCATAGCACCCTCATGGCCATTTGAGGCCCTGTTTTGGCTTTGCAAGTTTTTTGAGATTATGGGCAATATGCTTACAAACTATGTGATAACCACTTTTGTGTACCAAAGGTATGGCATAGTTATAGCACCAACTCATGTAGTCGGGTTCATACTATGGACCGACCTTTGTATATTATAGTAGGAGAGTACTTTTCCATATAGTACGTACTCTTATCTCTTTATGTCATGGTCATAGAGAAAGGTATGGCATAGTTATAGCACCAACTCATGTAGTCGGGTTCATACTATGGACCGACCTTTGTATATTATAGTAGGAGAGTACTTTTCCATATAGTACATACTCTTATCTCTTTATGTCATGGTCATAGAGAAAGAGAATAGAACAAAATTCAACCATCCATCTCTCTTGGGTGCTTGTCTACTCACGTGTGTGTGTGTGTGTGTGTGTGTGTGTGTGTGCTTACAAGGAACTCACGCTCTCCCTCTCCCCCGTATTCTTCTCATAGTATCATAGTATTGTGGTTCACGTGAAGAGCTCAAGAGGCAAACAAGGGAGGCAGTACACGGGTAAGGGTAACTTCATCTTTTTCCCTTTGATTTAGAATCAAATCTCTGCAAGTGGCTACTAGGCAAGATCAACAGGCAATCACAACAATAAGGTGCACTATCACATCTTGCGGCACCCTTCCCTCGCGGAGGTGAAGCAAAGGGGCATCATATTGTGCAGGGGAGGTCTGTAGCACCCTAGTGATTTCAGAATTTAGATTGGAGCCATTTGGAGCCACGTTTTGGCTTTGCAAGTTTTTCGCACACGCTATATAAAGGTGTTGTACTAATTATCTGTCAGTGTAACAAACTCTATGTTTGTGAATATACAGGATACAAAGGAGGCTTGGGACACCTTAATGAGGATGAACAATATAAAAACTCATCAAGATTGAAAGATATAGCTAAAGTAGCTACATAATGTGACTAGAGGCAAGTGGACCAGAGGCAAGCTGAGTATAAATGATTACTCAGTGAAGGTTAAAAGGCTTACAAACACCCTTTCTTCTATTGGATCACCAATAGATGACGATGATACGGTATCGGTGTGCCTTCAGTGGTCTTGTCAAGGAATATAGTCAATTTGAGACCTCTATTGTAGTTCGAGAACCTTTCAAACTGATTTCTCTCCTCATCCATGAGGAGATGAATACTGGGCAAGGTTCATCATTCGAAAATTCACATAAGGACACGGTGGTGGTCGATTTGGAAATCAAAACTAAAAGCAACAAACAATAACAAGAAGCAAAAAGTGGAAAGTTATTACAAGACAACTATGCAACATCATTAAGCAAACAGGGTGATGATCGAAGTGATCAGTTGTTTAGTACATGCTCAATTCCATGACAAGAGATGTGTCAGGATTAGGAGATATTTGGTATATGGATTATAGCACCTCCAACCACATGAACAATCATGGTAAGTGATTTAGAGATATGTAGAAAATGGAAAACCCAAGGTATGTGGAAACAGGTAATGATATTGTGCACCCCATTGCGGCAGTAACGAGCCATTGTCTATGCAAAATGAAATATCTAATGTACTTCATGTTTCTAATATTACAAAAAACCTAGTTGAGCAAGTTTTTATAATATTAGGAACATGAAGTATATCATGCAAAATGAAGTAGCTCCTCGTTTCTATTGAATAAATGGTTGACTAGGGTTTGCAAGTCAGGTTCAATCCTCAAGGTTGCTTTGTGGAAGACTTAAAAATCAGTGCCGCTTGGTTTCAAAGGGTAACATAAATGGTAGGATGTTTACTTTAGATATTAACATGCCTGAGGAGAAGGCAGTCATGTTTACTCATGGAACTAGGGTCATCGTAGATATTGACATACGTTTACTTTGGTGAATATACATCAGGTTAAAGACTATGTAGGCCCAAAATATTATTATAGATTTCTTGAAGTTTAAGATTGATGGTATGCACAAAGTATGTGAAGCATACTAGCTTTTTGGTAAGTAGGCCAAACATGATTTCCCACACATGAAAAGGCCACTGGATGATATACATTATGATGTATGGGGACTGACTAAGGTTGCATTAATTTTTACAGGTGTTGTAGGTACTATGTTACATTCATTGATGATCAGACTAGGAAAGTGTGGGTTTACTTCATGAAGGAGAAAAGTGAGGTGTTTGCTCACTTTCAGAGATTTAAAGCCTTGGTTGAGAAAGAAAAAGGTATGCAAATCAAATTCCTAAGATCAGATGATGGTAAGGGAGAATATTTTACCAGAGTGAGTTCAATGATTTCTTAAGAAAGTAGGGAATCAAGAGGCGATTCGTATGAAAGTACACTCCACAATAGAATGGTGTTATTTTACCAATGAGTTCTCAACGATTTCTTGAGAAAGTAGGAAAGCAAGAGGCAATTCATATGCAAGTACACTCCACAATAGAATGGTGTTTGCAGAAAGAAAAAACAAGCACACTATAGAAGTTACTCACCTGATGCCTCAAAAGAATAAACCAAATTATTTTTTTGCTGAAGCATTAGCAAACTGAACAGGACCCCCACTGCAATTGTTCATGGCATGATGCCTGAACATAAGTTTACAAACATAAAACCAGATGTGTCTCAATTGAAAGCGTTTAGATGTATTGCATATGTACATGTACATGATGTAAATAAGAACCAAGTTGGATTCCAAGGTAGAGAAATGTATCTTCATTAGTTATGCTTTGGAGTATAAAGGTTATAGATGCTATAACCTTACCACTCATGAGATGCGAGTAAGCAGAGATGTTGTCTTTGATGAGATGAATAGCTGGTATACACTAGTGAAGGCAACTAAAAATGTAGATATAAGAAGTAATGATGTTGTCCCACATGTAGAGCAGCAATCACAGGTGCTTTTAGAGGACTCTCCAGCCCTTTAGTAATGAATCGAGCAAATGCAAGGATTGTAGATGTATCATTTTGTGGTACTATAGGTGTTGGTATCATGTATTACGCAAAAGGAAGGAAAAGGTATATTAACCCTTTGTGCCTACGTCAATCTTATGTGGATGATAACTAATGGCTCCAAGCAGAGCCTTGATGAGGAGCCTAGCATTCCACCAGAGTAGAGCCTTGATGGGAAGCTTAGTAGTTACTCCTTGTGCACGGAGGACCAAGGCTATTTTGAGGACACTTGGGTTAGATACCATGTTGACAAGTTGAGATATGATGGATATACAGCCCATCTCACTATGCTTACATGGTTAAAGCAATACATGAGATAGAGTCCACTTGTTTTAAGGAGACACTTGGAAATTAGAAATAGGAAGATGCCATGGATGTGGGAGATAGCAACATTGGATACAAATGTGACATGGGAATCAGTGCCTTTACCTAAGGATAAGAAGGTAATTGGATATAAGTGGGTGTACAAGGTCAAGCATAACGTAGATGGATCTATGAAAAGGTAATAAGTCAAGATTGGTTGCCAAGGTTTATGTGCAAACATATGGCATTAACTATGAGGAGACATTTAGCTCGGTTGTGATGAGAATAGAAATCGCGAGAGCTATCATTGCTATGGCTACAGTGAAGGTTGGTCTTTGAATGTGTTCTTGCATGGTGATTTATAAGAAGAACTTTACATGATGCAACCACCAGGTTACCAAAGTAATGCAGATTAAGATTTTGTATGCACATTATATAAAGCCTTGTATGGCTTAAAGCAGGCTCTAGAGCATGGTTAAAGGAGATTGAGAAGTGTCTTATTACCATTGGATTCCAGATATCTAATGCAATTATGCTATTAGACATTTATGCGGATGACTGGATTATCACTGTGATAGAGTGATGCTGACATACATGAAGTTAGGATGCTTTTGAAGTAGAAGTTTGAGATGATATATTTGGGTGAGCTATGGTATTTTCTTAGCATAGAGATGGTGAGATCACATGATGGCATTTTGTTGTTACAAAGGTAGTATGGCTTGGACATGTTGTCCAAGTATGGTATGTCAGACTATAAGTCTATTTCAATGCTATTGGAGTAGAACACTAAGCTTTCTACAGATATAGGTGAGCTTTTTGGAGGACCCCACTATGTGTAGGCGCATAGAGGGTAGCTTGATCTACATGACCATTACTAGGCCATACTTGAGCTATGACGTTGGACTTGTGAGTCAGTTTATGCATGCCCCCAAGAAGCCACACTTGGATGTGACTAGACGGATTCTCAGATACATCAAGTCCACTATTGATTATGGACTTTCTATGAGGCTGGCAAAGAGATACAGTTACATGGGTATATATATGTTAAGTGGATTGATAGGAGATCTACCAATAGCTTTATGTTTTCTTTTAGGAGTGCTTTTGTGAGTTGGAGCAGCAAGAAATAGCCAATAGTTGTCTTGTTGAGTATAGAGGCATAGTACATGGATGCTGCACTACAACAGCTTTGTGAGATAGCTTAGTTTCAGACTACTTGTTTTAGTGATATGGGTAAGCATGTTGATAGGCCTGTTATCATTTATTGTGATAACATGAGTAGCATATAACTAGCCCTAGTAACTTGGTGAATCATGCTAGAATGAAGCAATTGAGGTGCATTATCATTTTGTGATGATGAAGGTTCTAGTAGGTAATATGGATTTGGTATATGTCAGCACAGAGGTTCAAGTGGCTGCGACATTTTCACGAAGGCATTGGGTGCAAAGAAGCTCTACAAGTTTAGGAGATTTGGTATATATCAACATAAAGGATCATGTGGTTGACGTCCTCATGAAGGGTACAAAGAAGCTTTGCAAGTTTAGGGGCTAACTTGGAGTGCAGTGTGTGGAGTTGAGCTCGATGGGGGGTGTTGAGATATCAAGCTCAACTAGTGATGCAAGCATTGAGGACCCTCCTAGGTGATAGCTCCCACACATGCCACACCGGCTGGGTTAGTAGTGAGATTATATGCGATATGCTGCCCACTGGTTTACATTGGCATACTTATAGAGCTAGCTCATGTAGTCGAATTCACACTATGGACCGACCTTTGTATGTTATATATTAAGAGACTAAGGTTGAGTAGAAGGGTGAGAGAAGGGTGTGAGTGTGAATGGACTTGAGGTCCACTTGTTCACCTATTTAAAGGTGAGGCCATGAGGCATTTTGTATGAGAGCAAGGCCTAGTTGTATGTATAATAAGCAACTTAATAAGCAAGATATTATTCTCGTACTTTGTGAGTCTCTCCTCTCCACACACTTGATCTAGCATGAGCACCACGTTTTCTCATCATGGTATCTAGAGCCTAGGTGATTTAAACCATTTGTGGTGTAGATTAGGTCAAAAATATCCATTTTTCCTCATCTTTGTGTGGAGCTCAACCCCCAGCACTTGGAGGCCTTCCACAAGCTTGTAGAGGGTGTATCACTCCACAAATTCTTCATGGGAGATGTAGAGAAGGAGTAGGCGCATCAATTCGTACAGGCGATTTCGTGTTTCCTCCCTACGGCGCCGCAGCATTTCGACTGCAGTAACCCGCTTGCGTTTTCTGCTTGCTCTGCGCTGGTCGTACAGCCATTACTTGGCTGTAGACCACAATAAAGCAAGCCTCCTTAGGGCTTTGATAGCCCATTGTGTGGAGACCCTACAGCTCTGACTAGAGCTCCAATAGTTCACGAACGTGTCGGCTGGAAGCAAAAGTTCAGGCGCCTTTTTTCATCTTCACTCTCAAGCTTCCATTAAAGCTTGATTTTTGGAGGTTTTTCTTGCTCAATCATCTCCTCCCTTTCTTTAATCACTCAAATGGTGGTGTGAATGTTTTGTTGCTAAGTTCTTCTCTTGTCTTTGAAGAGTTCTCATTCACATGAGGTAGCCATAAGCCTCATGCCCGTCAAGCTTCAACATCAACATCAATTTTTAAGCTTTCAAAGTGATTAAGTGTGCTTCTAAGCACTAATTGTGTTGTTTAACACTAATTAAGCTATTAATCCAACAAAGGGAGGTTATTTTTTAAAGTGTTCTTAAACACTAATAGTGTTATTAAACACTAATGGTGAGTTAATCACAAAAATAAGTGTCATTTGACACTAAAAATGTGCTTTTTAGCACTAATTGTATTTTATACACACTAATGGTGATATTAATCATCAACTAAAGTGTTGCTCAACACTAAAGTGGTCTTAACCGTCAAAGGAGGAGGTCATTTACATTAAGGAGGCTCTTCTTCATCAACATGGAGGCCGGGCACACACCATAAGTGCCACATTCAAGTCTTCATCGTCAACCGCTTCTTCCAAAGAGAAATGGTGCAACCATGAACCAATTGTCTTCACCTCATAAGCTAAAGAGGTTGAAGAATTCTGGTTTTTTCATCATCAAACTCAGATTTTTGAGTGGTTTTATAGTTGAACACATGTACACTAAGTGTTCATCTTCAATTTTGTTGTGTATTACCCTTGAGGCCCTTGTTTGTAAGAGGCATAAGCATGCCATAAGCCATATGTTCTCGTTTTCCAAGCCCAAGGCATGTTATTCCGCTGCATATTCTGCATTTTCATCGTATAAAATGAGTTGTAAGGTTGAGCATAGAATCTCTAAATGCTCTACCTTGTTGGTTGTCATGATTTTAAGCATCTTTTGGCATTACTTTTGTAAGAGGCATTGGCAACATTATGAGCCATGTCCTCTCCTTCTTGAGCCAAAGATGATAATCCTTATTTGTTTGAGTATTTACCTCAACCAATTACTCATTAAGCTTGTAACTTCAAACCCTAAAGGGTATCATTTAACTAACATGCATAAAAGCTATTCTAATTGTGGAGTAGACACTGCCCTTGACCAATGCATAAGGCAAGTGGTAAGACCCTCCCATTCCCTTCCCCATTTAAATCTACCTCATTATTCATGGAGGAGATATACTATTCAAGGAAGCATAAAGCATGTTGGAGGACCATCTAAAAGCAAACCACTTAAGCAAGGGTGGCAGCCTGCTTATGATCATTGTGTGAGAATGGTCAAGGTGGAAAGCATATGGTGGAAGCAATGGCATGTATGTCTCAACCATGTCATCTACAAGAAGCCAAGCAAACACAAAGAGTGGGTGCACCATCATCTAGGTGTACATCTTCATCGACAACAAATTAAAGACTTAGATGGCAACAATGTATTAGCCTCTAAGGCTCTAGGAACACTTTTGTAAATCCTAGATAACCACACCTATATTCAAGCCTTGTATGCCTAATGTTATAAAGGCATCTTATGTCCAATACCACCTATTCCATCCTTCCATAGTTGGTATTGAGGGGGGGTATTAAGAGACTAAGGTTGAGTAGAAGGGTGAGAGAAGGGTGTGAGTGTGAATGGACTTGAGGTCCACTTGTTCACCTATTTAAAGGTGAGGCCATGAGGCATTTTGTATGAGAGCAAGGCCTAGTTGTATGTATAAGCAACTTAATAAGCAAGATATTATTCTTGTACTTTGTGAGTCTCTCCTCTCCACACACTTGATCTAGCATGAGCACCACGTTTTCTCAATATTATATAGGAGAGTAATTTCCCATATAGTATATGCTCTTATCTCTTTATGTTATTGTATAAAAGAGAAGAAAATAGAAAAAAATATAGCCATCTATCTCTCTTGTGTGCTTGTCTCCTCCTGTGTGTGTGTGTTTTTGCTTGCAAGGAGCTCAAGCTCTCCCTATTCCCCCACATTCTTCTCATTTTCTTTTCTAGAGATTTCTTACTCTTGTTCTTTCTTTTTGGGCCTTAGCTTGTTCAACTTTCTTGGCCCCTCTTACTTTCTCTTCTTGGTCCTTCCCTACATTTTTTCAGCTCTTCTTGTTTGGCTTCTACTGCTCTCTCTTCTTCTCATGTTCATTTCTTTCTCCTTGGCTTCTACTTTTTGTATTTTTTTGCACGTTTAACCTTTTCTTCTTGCTATGTAGTTGCTAAAATAGATTCTTATTATCTTGGGCAATTATAGGCTTTTCCCTTTCAATTTCATACTCCCTTCTGAGCTTTTGGTCTCTCAAGCCCTTAGTGCTTATTTGGACAGGCAAGACTTTTTCTTGATGGGGTTTCATAATTTTATACCTTTGGGGTCTTCTCTTACTCTTTTGTGCTCATTCCATGAGACTTAAACATCTCCTTTACAAAAAGTCGATATTTATGACCCTTTGGATTTCCACTTCATGTCTTACTTAGAGATCTTCCCAAAATTGCTACAATTTGCCTTCAATGGACTCAACACCACTTGAATTACTAAAATTTGCAACACAATCTCATGCCTGCTTGTGCGTTAAGGGCTTTGTTAGAACTTTAACTTTCAAGTGTCTGTACACATTTTGGTAGCACTTTTCTCGAGCCTCATTAATGTGCTTCATGAGTCTTTTAATTTTAGCAAATTTACAAATTTGCGTTCTTGGTCTTGCTATTATTACTTGAATTAATTGTTGTGATGGAAATTTGGACACCTTGGGCTTCTGTCAATCCTCCTTTAAAAGTCACCTATGATTAAAGTTGTAACTCATGGCACACAAGGGGCTACCCTCAAAAATTTCCTTGAGGTGCCTTTTGTCTAACCCAAAATAAAAGCCCATATATGTTTCCCTAAACCCTTTTATCTAACCCAAAATAAAAGCCCATATGTTCCCTTAAAGCCTTTGCTACCCTCAAAAATTTCCTTGAGGTGCCTTTTGTCTAACCCAAAATAAAAGCCCATATATGTTTCCCTAAACCCTTTTATCTAACCCAAAATAAAAGCCCATATGTTCCCTTAAAGCCTTTTATTTAACCCAATATAAAATCTCACAAAAAGAAGCTAGCAATCTCAAGATATGATGTTATGAATCTCCTCGAAAATTCAAACAACATGCCACTTTGAAGCTCCCACTCAAGAAAATTAAAGTTACACCTACACTTGACACATGGCACACAAGGTAACCCTTACGGTAAGGGAATTATTTCATGAGAGAGAGTGTGTGTGTGTGTGTGTGTGTATGTTCTTCTCTCCTCACACACTCTTGCATAGGTGGCCACCTACTAAACTACTTTGCATGCTCTCAAAGCACCATGCTTGCATAGTCCTCAAATGTCATGCTACCACCTATCATGGTTTGTGTTGCTGATGCCTTCTTGACCTTAGTTGTTGGGCCTTGGTTGTGCCTTAGCCCCCCTTGGGATTACCTTGAAGGTCGACCTAGTTGGAACTCTACACTTCTCGACTACAGATTGGTCAATAAATAAACTTATATTTCTTGCCAATGGAAAAAGCAACAAATACTTGTCAAGTTTCTAGTTCCATTACCACCCATATGTGAGGTGCAGTTACTTGATAGCAAATTGATATAGGTTGGTTAACTTAATTCTTAACTACTTTAAGGGGTAGCTCGCATGCCAATTCACATGGCCATGTCTTCCACCTTCAAGCCAGTTGAATAGCTATCTTACATATAGCTTGCGTTCATAAGTACACTTATAAAATACCAAAATCTAACCAAATATATTTTGTTCAAAAATCTAACCAATTATCTTCTCTAAGGGGTATCTCAGGGGATGGACACATAGCGGGCTTCCCCAAGCGACCTTTGAAGCGAGCTTTTTTTGACAGCCAATCTCTCTCTATACCCATGTCACCTCACCAGGCCACCTCCTCCCCCCTCTAAGCCACCACAACCTCTCTCTCTCTCTCTCTCTCTCTCTCTCATGCCTCCTCTGCTCTATCAAAATCTATTCCTCTCCCTCCCTCTCTCTATGCATATAAATATCTCTCTTCCTCTCTCCCCCATTTGACAGTTCTTTGAAAGCCCACTGAAAAACCTCTTTTTAGGATTTCTAGGCCATTAAAATCTCCTCCTCTCTCTCTCTCTCTCTCTCTGTATGTATGTATGTATGTATGCATGTATATATATATATATATATGTATGTATATATATATATATATATATATGTATGTATATATATATATATATATATATATATATATACATATACATATACATACACATATATACATACACATACACATACATATACACATATACACATATACATATACATATACATATACATATATATATGTGTGTGTGTGTGTATGTGTGTGTGTGTGTGTGTATGTATGTATATATACATATACATATACATACACATACACATATATACATATACATATACATACATATACATACACACATATATACATATACATATACATACATATATACATATATATATATATATATATACATATACATACACACATATATACATATACATACACACATATATACATATACATATACATATACATATACATATACATATACATATATATATACATATACATATATATGTGTGTGTATGTATATGTGTGTGTATGTATATGTGTATATATATATATATACATACACATATATACATATCTCCCTTTCGCCTTCTCACTCTCAAACCATGCATTTTTTTCTTCTCTCCTCTCTTTCTTTCTTTCTTCGTCTTCTTCTTCTTCTCTCTCTCTCTCTCTCTCTCCCTCTCTCTCTCTCGCTCTCAAACATAGATTTATTTGCACGCAAATATCCAAAATCTTAACTTTAAGAAGAGAATCGTTGAAGGAAAAAACAAACAATACCATACTTACTAAAATAACTTCATGTACACAATTAAGAAACCTATGGCCATAGTCTAAGTTTACAAAAAAAAAACACATTTATTACATATGAAAGATTCATACAAATGAAAGATCTCTAACCAAAACGAGCAAGTCCACACGTTTACATCTTCTAGTTACCATGATTATTCTCGTTTACTCAATTTATGGCAACATTAAATAACGTATTACCACTTCTAAACTTAGTGTCTTTTTCTTGCACTTTCTTCCCAAGCTCCTCTCAAAGAACATAGTCTTCGTTGTCACTTATGTAGCCATATGCATGCCAACTCCGTATTGGAGTACTCGATTTCATATTTCATTGATATATATGTCCATCTTCAAACGGACCATCTTGATTGACTTTGTTCCATAGCTTTTGTGCTGCTAAACTCTATTGCATGCCCTCCAACACATTACATCCATCCCAGCTCTTATATTTCATTTGCACCCTTTGCTTAGACAAGACCATGAAGATGGCTTCTTTAATGTTTGACACAATGCTGCTCGGGTTAGACATGTTGGAAGGATGAGAGGGTGAGAGAGAGAGGGTTTAGGGTTGATGTGAGAGAGACATAGAGGGAGAGAGGAACACCTTATTAAGATACTATGCATTCAAAGAGAGAGATTACGGTAGATCTAATGAGCTCCAAGTCATTTCTTTATATAGTTTTAAATTTGTCTAATTGTAGCTTCTACATGTCACTTTCAATAGGAACCTCTTGTTTTTTGCTGCTTGCAAAAGTAGTGATTAAAGATACACCTCTCATTTTTTTGTTGCATGCAAATAGAGAGTGATTAAAGGAACACCTATCCTTTTTGGTGCTTTCAAACTGGGAGCCCGCAAGAGAGAGAGAGAGAGAGATCACCACAACCCTCCCCAACCATTTCATGGGGACGAGACATGGCCCACCTACTCCCAAAAAGGTGGCAAGCGAGGGCAATCGGAGGGTTGTAGTGAGCTTGCTACAACTCTCCCCGCTGCTTGGAGGGAATGGGGGCAAGGGCAGAGTCCCGGGGGTTGTCCACAACCTTCCCTACCACCATTGGAGGGGGGATGAGGGGGTCACTTGCTCCCAAGATAGATGAAACCAACCCCCCTTTCAAAGGGAGGGCAAGGTTACCACCCTCCCCTCCTCCCCTTGCATTCTTTGGACTCTCCTCCCTTTCCTTGCCCTCTCGAGGCCCCCAAAGAGAGGGAAAGAAAGGATAGAAAAAGGGGTAGAGAGTGTGTGTAGGCATGTGTGTTGAAGGAAGAAGAGAGTTTGAAAGAGAGAGAGAGAGAGAGAGAGAGAGAGAATACGGTTGCAAGGAGGGAGAGAGGGAGGGAGAGAGGGTGTGTTGAGAGAGCGACTGGGCAAGGCAAGGCAAGGCAAGGCAAGAGGATTGGAAAGGTGGATGGGAAGGGGAGAACCGAGATGGCTGCAATTGTAGAGAGAATAAAGGAATGGTTTGGGGAAAAAATCCTGCTTCATGCCCACATCCGGGTAGCTTGCATGCCAATTTACAAAAGCCATGTCTTCCACCTTCAAGTAAATATTAACTAATTTACATATATATTTATGTTCATGAGTACACTTTGAAGTAAGATTCAACTCCAACTAGTGTCAATAATCTATTTCCAACTAAGTATTGTATAGTCTATGTTTTGGAACCTTAAATTGGTATTGTTTCATTTTCAATGCATGCATGTCTTGGTAGTGATATCACATTACACAAGGTGAGAATTCAAACTTTGCAAAAGGGCTTACCAAGGAAAATTATCTTACATACATTATGTTCCTGAGTACACTTTGTGAAGTAAGAATCTAACCATTTATTTTTGGCAGAATTTCAATGTAGGGTTTATTCAACTGCAACTAGCGTCAATAAGTTATTTCCAACTAAGTATTTAAATTTAGGGCCATGGTTTGGAACCTTTAATTAGCAAATTGACATTTCACAAGGTGAGAATTGAAACTTTGAATAGGGCTTAAATCAATACACTTACAATGAAGACTAAGATGATGATCAACTATTTTCATGTCCACAATTTGAAAGGGAAGGACAATCGACCGACCTTAAATAAATGCGACTATGGTAAAATATACCGATTCGTCATGCTTACTCTACAATATTCTACTTCCCCCTTTTTAATAGGCACAGAGATGCGATCTTCCCATATTCTGTAAATGAGAATCAACTATGTGAAATAAGAAACAAGAACTTTAGTGATTATTATTGATAATTACTATTACCATACCATCTTCAAATCTTCGTATGATCTCTACCAGACATATCACAATAATAGGAGCTAAACAAGACATCTCACAATCAGTAGTTAAAATGAGGTGCTAGACAGGGTATCATTACTTATATATATCAAGAGTTTTTCTAGAAAAAAGGCATTTTTGTAAGGTTTTACTAAAAAGAAGAATATTTTTCTAAGCTTTTACCTCAGTATGTAATGATTAATGATGACAAATCAAGAATAAAAGTTTCATGATTTCACTTGAACGTAATGATTCATGAGTATTTTTTCTAAGTTTTTCCCTCAGGATGTAATGATTAATGATAACAAATCAAGAATACAATGTTTATCTAAAGTTTTACTTGAATGTAATGACTAATGCTTGAAAATTAATGCTTGAACAGGATGTCGTACATGCCTTTGTACATTTGCAAAGGCACTAAAATTTTCAGCAACGTTCACAATGATTTGCGAAGGCACCATTTTCATCTCTTCTATTACAAACAAAGGGGCACAATTTGTATTTCCAGTACCAAAAAGTCATCTTTACACACCATCAGCATGGGTTTTAAAGTCAATCTTCACTCTTAACTCACGCAATAACATTAATGAGCCGAGAAGACTAATTACAAGACTGCAAGTACCGACATTACACAAAATGGAAGCATCAAGATTTTTGCCACAAATCCACATCACTACGACCAGTTTTCGAGGGTCAGTGGAATGACTACATGCCACATTCACTCCAGTACCCATGTCATTTCATAAGCCCAAGTAGCAGGAGCGCTATATTTCTATTTCACCCCACAATCAAAATATAGCTCATGCCATTGCTCATTATCATTGAACAACTGTAGCTGTGTTTAGCCACAAGCATAATTCGATATACTTATAAGCGCAACTTCTGCACAAGGTTCGGCATGGGCAACTGAAGTCCTTCCTATACAGCTCCTCCTCATTGAGCAATTGCAGCTGTGTAATGCCACAGGCATAATTCAACCTACTTATAAACGCAACTTCTGCACAAGTTTCAGCATGGGCAAATTAAATCCTTCCTATACAGTATAGATAAGTCCAAACATAGTTAACAAAGAAACATTGTTTATCAAAAGGAACAAGAAGATCCTTACAGAGCACTGCCATCGGCATTAGCAACTAAGATCCCTTTTCTATACAAAGTACGCCCAGACACAGAGATGTCAAGCATTTTCCATCATCTCAAGGAACAAAAAAGAGCAGGTATGGAAAACATACCCTTAGAACACAATACCATTACCACAACAATATATTTCAATACAATCTACAATAATTCTCAAGGAACAAAAATGAGCAGGTCCAGAAAATATACCCTTAGAACACAATACCATTACCACTACAGTATATTTCGATACGATCTACAATAATCGCTGTCATCATTAAATACCATTGCTGACCAACCTTACTATGTACCTATGACAACAACTTCTCCAGGTTACTTCAATTCAGTCCACTACAATTCCATCCATTGCCTCAACCCTTCATATTTCACCAACATTTACTTCTCACTTTCACATATTGCTCATCTACATGCAGCAAATATGATCAACTTCCTCTCAGAAAGACCAACCTACCTTCCGACCAACTTACCTCCCCAAAGCGGATGCCAACGTTAATTGAATAATGCAAAACTCCACTCCAGCTGCATCCCTGCAAAGCCAAACAAACATGGGCACACTCCCTTCGCAGGCATTACCCTGATCAGGTTCTGAGGGTATTATCTCAGCCCACTTCTTGCAAAGTGAACACCCCTGGTGCCAACAGAATTAGGACCATAATCTTACGAAGAAGACCAAAGTGAAAAGCAAATCCACATTTATTTAAAGTCGTGTACATAGGAAACCCAAACAGATTCAACACTTTCTGAGCTGAAACAGGAAAAAACTAAAAGGACGTTTGGACAATCTATGCAGATGCGGAGGTTTCATCCTCTGCAAAGGCTAAAACTAAAGTTTCTGGATGCACTCCTCCAAGCTTGTAGGAGCCATCAAGGGCATTGGGGAGCCCAAGAGCCTTTAGTGCAAGATGAGCTGCTTTCTGCCCAGACACCATCATAGCTCCAAATGTAGGCCCCTGAAACAAACACAACCACTACGGTTATTTAAAAGTGCACACACACACACACACACACACACACACACACACTCTCTCTCTCTCTCTCCACATACACATGCGAGCACCTTCAGCGCGCATGCTAACACAACCATACCCAGAATCCAAGATGAAACCAAACTGCTTCGTACATTCTACCATACAGAGAAAAGCCTCAAAATGAATCCCTTTACGTTCATTCACTCAAAGTCTGCAAATCAGCATGTAAGCGTATACTCATTGAAAGAGCAACCAAAGCCAAGACTCAACATATATCCACACACCCCCCACCCTCTTTTCTTTCAACCCCCCATCCAAAAGAACACTAGCGGACTTGCAGACTATTGCATGTGCACACCTGAGAAATTCACATCTAAACCTTCAGTACTCTGCATGTGGACATCAAACCAAGGCCTCAATCCCACACACATACACACATGCGCATGCACACATAAAAGCACATACTGTTAAGAACAGTAATAGCATGTGAACACCTGCGTAATTCAGACCTACGAATCAGAGACGCTTGAACAACACCAAATATCAAATCAACGCAGGGCGAGGAAACGAGCCAGATGAAGAATCGTACCATTCTAGGAGACCCATCAATCTCCGCCACCTCCATGCCAGTGACGATCATGCCGGGGACGACTTCACGGGTGAACTTGACAATAGCATCTTCAGCAGTATTCATGTCAAGGGCCTTCATGCCAGGGACCTTGTCAATCATGCCAATGCTCTTCAACCGCTTCACACCAGTGGCACCAAAGGGGCCATCATGCCCACATGAGCTCACCACCACCTTGGACTCCATCACATTCGGGTCCATGCAGCTCTGTGTGTTATGGTTCATGGACACAAGCGCCCAGTTGGTCACCACCCCAGCCACGCGGTTCTCCTTGATTATCAGATCCTCCGCCGCAACGGCGTTGAACAGTTTCACATTGGGCCTGGCCAAGAGCTTGCTCATGATGGTGGACGTGAAGAGGGCGGCATGCTTGATGACCACATAGGTGTCCTTCTCGTCGTAGGGCACACCAATCTCATCCAAGAAGAGATGGGCAGGCTTCCGGACGACCATTGCGGAGAAGAGCTGGCCACCAAGCCAGGCACCTCCACCAGGGCTCACAGATTGCTCAACAATGGCCACTTTCACATTGGGGTTTTTGCTGAGCTCGTAGGCGCAGGAGAGACCGGCGGAGCCAGCGCCGACCACGACAACATCAGTGTCTGCGTGGGTGATCATGTCGGTCATGTAGCGGCGGGTCATTTCGCGAGCGACGGTGGATTCTCGGATGGGCTCAAATTGGAAGGAGGAGAGGTCATAGCTAGAGTTGGAATAGAGGGCGGCGATGGCGGGGGAGGAGCGGACTTGAACGGAGGGGGAAGAGATGGAGAGGGGGGCAAAGAGGCGAGGGCCAGAGAGAGTTGAAGAAGAGGAAGAGAGGGATATTGAGCTCTTTGAAGAAAAGTCTGCGAATGCAGAAGAGGAGAGAGCTGTGGAAGCTGCTGTAAGGCATGCCATGGCCAACACACAAGGGAAACTGCAGGCGCTCACAAAGATAGGGTTTCTGCCTTCGCCTGTGAGAAGGCTTGCTTTATATAGTGAGGAGACGACCGCTTGGGCCTTCACACACGATTTTTTTTGGTCCAAAACTTCTGCATGATATTTTGTATATATCCCTTTTTTTTAGTGGAATAATAATCTCATATATCCCTAAAATGTTCTTTTTATTGTTTTAATTGTAACATTTCTATTCTCTATATATATTATCTTAACAAAGAGGAGGAGGAGGTTCTAGGAGGTTGAGGTAGAATTTGAATTTGGAGATTGGAGACTTGCAAGCACGGGTAGTACCGGGAAATCTCACCTGTGGGGTGCTCATGATCGCTCGCCATTCCAATGGTGAGTGTGGGAGATGTCTGTAAATCCCCTTATACACCAACTTTCCCACATCAAGAATTATGTAGATTCGAATATTCCCTTCAATTGATCACACACTACACTAATAGAATAGAGGGGCTACACACACCAAAGCACAACAATTCAATGGCCAACTATGTCTAAAATCGGCATAGTAGGGGCTTTGCTCGCTTAAACATGCCTCTCCTAGCATGAGAAATCTATAAATTTTTGGAACTGATTGTAATGGAAATTTGACAACTCCATTAACTTGGCCTTGAAAACCCCTCCATGTTTTGTAGCCTCCTTATTGGGCAAGGTTGACTCAACATATTATTCTTGTTAAGATGCCTTTTCTTTGTGTTGCACACCTTGTTGTTCAAAAAGTTTCATCCCAAAGAAAAGGATCCATCATTTTGTTGACAATGTCATGGTACTCATAATACAAATGGCCAACCTCTTGCACAATGTGTAACGCAATTTGTAGGAGGCTTGTTATTGCTCTCTCTTTATGTATGAAGCAAGAGTGAAAATGGTGTTTTATAAAACCTTTCAAAGAGTATCTTGATGTATAAAGAACCTTGCTCTTTTTCTTCATGGATGAGGTAAGCAAGAGCGAGCCTCATACCTTAGAGAACTTTTTTAAGTCACTCTTGGAGAATGACCACAACTACTCAAGCAAGTTGGCCTTTTGTTTCATCATGGGATTTTACAATGAAGTTGAGGCTTGAAGATTCAATTAGTTATGTGAGTAAACATTGTACAATACAAAGCTTGAATGAGTAAAGTTGAGGCTTAAAGATTCAATTAGTTATGTCATTGTACAATGCAAAGCTGGAATGAGGTAGAAGGGCACATTGAATACATGAGCATAGATAAGAATGTATGTAGTGTACACTTATGGTGGACACCCTACTTGTATAAATAAGAATGTATTTAGTGTACACTTATGGTGGACACCCTATTTGTATTTGAGTATAGATAAGAATGTATTTAGTATACACTTATGGTGGGCACCCTATTTGTATTTGAGAATAGACAAGAATGTATTTAGTTTACACTTACATATAGATATTAGCTTCTTTTATAGCACCCTTATGGTGGACACACTATTAGTTTACACTTACATATAGATATTAGCTTCTTTTATGTTACCCTTATGGTGGACACACTATTAGTTTACACTTACATATAGATATTAGCTTCTTTTATGGTACCCTTATGGTGGACACACTATTTGTATTTGAGTATAGGTAAGAATGTATTTATTTGGTGTACACTTACACATAGATATTAGCTTCTTTTATGCTATTTGTATTTGATGCTTAAAATCATCTATTGCATGTTTACTCATAAGAAGATGTCTACAAAGAAAACTATATTCATCTCATTCCATTCTAACTAAATATGTAATGTTTGTAACTATATGTAACACTTAGATTATTCGACTTGCACACTATGAGCCAATGTGACAACATTGAATCGACTTGTCCCAAGACTTGTCTAAAAAAGAAAAGATCACCGTTAAGGGGATATTCTAACACTATACTCTTATTTGCACTTGGATGCACACTATGAGCCAATGTGACAACATTGAATCGACTTGTCCCAAGGACTTGTCTTTTAAAAAAAAAAGAAAAAGATCACCATTAAGGGGATATTCTTACACGATACTCTTATTTTCACTTGAATGATAGCATTGGAAATCAAATATGGCATGGATTAAGAAACGATGGGACTAAGCAACCTTTCATCTTTCATAAGAGTGACCCCTTTAATAGAAATTTAGTACAAAAGAAGTAACAAAAGTATCTTTAAAAAGTTAGTACTTAGTATTGTGCAAAAAAAGTACATTAACATAGATCACTCAAGATTGTTGATTGAGTAGAAGAACCTTGAGATAGACCCTTCCTCCAAGTATTGGCCATGTGATTGACTACTAGTCATTTACATGAGTTGTTACTATCCATAAAAACAAGACTCTACTAGAAGCTATTGGAAACAATGCTAGCAAAATTGTCCTTAATTTATTTGGTTGAAATTGGAAAAAGATACTGATTTGAAATTTAAATTGGCCTTGAAGTTAAAAATTGAGATTTTTACAATTGGAGTGATAATATTGATATCTATACATTTTATTACGAAACCAACCAAGTTTAAGACTTCCCTATATTTTGATTAGTTTTTATTTTAGCATTGAAAGGGTAAGAGATGCAAATTTTTAGCATTGATTGAAAGGGTTAGATGCAACATTGTGAAGAGAAAGAAGTAAACCTAATCTAGATGGATTGTTTGATTGGGGGGGGGAGAGAGAGAGAGAGAGAGAGAGATTGAAGAAGAAAAAGAAAAAGAGAAAGAAAATCATGGCGATGCACCTTAATAACAAATCATCAGATCATGACTTTGCTTCACTCTCATTCATAGATTTGATTAGCTTGTTAAAGCTCAATCTCTATAAGCTCAACACTAATGAGTTTAGAAGCATGGGACAAATGATGTATGGTTCCACCAAAATTTCCCTTTTGTTTCATTCAATGTTTGATCTTCCTAGGATCACGGCGGCGATGCATCTTAATAATAGATCATCAAATCATGACTTTACTCACTCTCATTCATAGATTTGATTAGCTTGGTAAATCTCAATCTCTATAAGCTCAACACTAATAAGTTTAGAAGCATGGGACAAATGATGTATGGTTCAACCAAAATTTTCCTTCTGTTTCATTCAATGTTTGATCTTCCTAGGATCAATCAATGTTTGATATTTCTAGCATCAATGAATGTTGAGAAATCCTCATGGCATGTGGTATTAAAACAAGATATGAATTTATCTCTAAGGAGCCTATCTTTTAGGGGGGGGGGGGGGGGGAGAGAGAGAGAGAGAGAGAGAGAGAGAGAGAGAGAGAGAGAGAGAGAGAGAGAGAGAGAGAGATTATTACCATCATATAAATACATATATCAATATAAATTTAAAGAGATGTAATTATTGATTTAATCAAAATCATGTTAATATTATGTTACATTTTTTAATTACTACTATTTTGTGTAAGAAATGCCAAATATAATATTTTTTATAAGCAAGCATGCATCAAAGAGAAAGCAAACATATAGCAAGCATCAATGCAAGAGCATCTCAATTGTGATAATGGGATTATGTGTGTTCTCATTAGTCAAAATTACCATATTTACAATGGAGGGGGGGAGGAAGCTATAATAGGCTTATTTCCTAAGCCATGTATACTGCCAGCATTACACAAGTAATAAGCTCAATAAATGACTAAATGCATTACACAAGTTACAAGCTTGGAGATACCATAATTTTGTTACATGAAGTGCATTGTGTGGTACAAGCTATAGCCACATGCATTTGGATTAATGCTAACCATTGTGGTTAACAAATTATCACATGGTTTTATACATAACATGAGTACATGATCTCATAGGAGCTCAATCCACCGAGCACCCTCAATCCACCCAAGTACCCTCAAGCTCTAGTCACCATGTGATAATTTGTTAACCATTGTGGGTAACAAATTATCACATGGTTTTATACGTAATAGGAGTACATGATCTCATAGGAGCTCAATCCAGCCCGAGCACCCTTGAGCCCTAGTCACCAAAAATTCCCCACAAGCACAAGGTTATTGAGGATCCATAGATCCCTAGGTGTACCGTAGTACACCTAAGGATCCTTAGGTGTACCATAATACACCTAAGGATCCTTAAGATCCTCAGGTGTAGAGTTGGCGAGTCCCCTCACCCAAGTCTCCCATTCACTCTGCAAAGTGGGTTTCCGAAGCAGAAGTGGGGATAGAGAGTCCTTATTATGAATTTAACCACGTGAAATCCAATTACAATGCTTCATATGAGTTTATTTCCTGCTAAAAAACCATGCATAATATCAAGACATGCATCTCTACTTCCAGTTAAAGTAGTCCAATAACTCAATGAATTGATAAGCCCATTCCATTTTCCTTCCACATACATAGTTGAGGGTTCCTTCTTGCTTTTACTGTTTGTTGGTATGATTCCCTCCTTTGTTCTTTTGCTATTGTTCTTTTGCTACTGAGTATAAGAACTAGGGTAGTATCACTCTTCTTCATATGCATGGAATTTGGTCCCACACGTCATGTCACTATCTAGGACAACTCGTAATGCTTGGATCCTCTCTAGTCTAGAGGTACCCCTCCTTGACTTAGGGCTTGATTTGCTACGGGTCTTTAAATCCCAGTTTCAATTTGGTCATAGCTTGATAATTTTAGTGTTGCTATGAGTGTTTAACCATAATTCAACCTACTAATTTCAGCAAGCATAATCTAACTTTAATCAAGCCCCATAATCTAATTTTAGTGTTGCTATGAGTGTTTAACCAACCTACTAATTTTAGCATAATCTAACTTTAATCAAGCCCCATTAAGCATACAACTTTAAGGACTTGTTATTACATGCTAAGCTTACTTAATCCCACTTGACTAAAAGGTTCACTTTGATTCCATTCCTTAATTCTTGTTATTTATGAGGTTTGTTTCCAACACTATAAGTCTTATAACCCCATAATTTCACTCATAATCTAACTCTAATCGAGCCCCATCAAGCATATACGTTAAGTACTTGATATTACATGATAATTTCACTCATAATCTAACTCTAATTGAGCCCCGTCAAGCATATATGCTAAGGACTTGACATTACATGCTAAGCTAACTTGATCCCACTTGACTAGGTCTGCAAGTTGGTTCACTTTAATTCCATTCCTTAATTCTTGTTAGTACTATGAGGTTTCTTTTCTAGCACTTATAAGTCTCTTTAGTGCATCAAAACATTCCCTTTATCAACCCTTTAAATAGCCTCTTTATCAAAGCATTCCCTTTATCAACCCTTTAAATAGCACCTTTATCGAAACATCCCCTTTATCAACCCTTTAAATAGCCCCTTCATCACAACATCCCCTTTATTAACCCTTTAAATATCCCTTTATCAAAACATTCTCTTTATGGACCCTTCAAATAGCCCATTTTTCCCACCACTTATGATTAGTCTCTTCAATTCATTAAAACATCCTAGAACTGTAGATAAGTCCTCTAAATTCCCTCTTTAATTTACATGCAATTAAGGTTTGAATAATGCTTTGATTTGTAAAAGGGCTTAAACTTGAAAATTTTGTTCACTTTAAGGTCCTATAATCATCCTTCTTATGTGTTTAATCACCCCTAAAAGAAATCTCCTCAACTTGCAACATAAGTTAAAGATATAGCTTCACTAGTTTGCAAAAGCATGGCTATGTTGAAAATCAAGTTATGAAGGGTGTGATCATATCGTGAAGGGTGTCAAAATGTGAATAGATGGACCTAATGGGTCATAATCCAATGTATGTTAGTAAGAACTAACCAAAGAGAAGGAAGGCACCTAGAAAAAGTGGGCTAGTAGGTGCATAAAAGTCAATAATGGGCATCAAATGAGCCTTGAAGCAAGGGAGGTGGAAGCTGCAATCATGGGATCTATATTAGGGTTATGCAATAGATTAAGCAAAGCAAGGTGATAATAATGATGTAATCTAAACTATTTAAATGTAATCTAATCTATTTAAAGGCACCCAATCTAATGCAGATTACTGTGTGTTGGAGCTCACCTCTTACCTTGTTATTATCTTGTCATTAGCTTAACTAATTTTTATTTACTTTCATTAAGAAGTATGATCAGCTTAATCCGTTTCTATCCAGTTTAGTGAGCTCCCAACTTAATTTTTAAATTGGTATTAAATCCTACCACCATTTCATATCAAAGCCTACCACCATTTCGTAGCAAGCTATAGCTCTAAGTAATTTAATTAGTAATTAGCATTAATCTCTTTACTAATCCCATTGTTACCCACCTTTGCAAATTTGTCCAAATATCATCAGTAGTGGAGTTTTACTACTAATTGAAGCTACATACAAGGCGCAAACAAGCCACTAGAGATCACCCACAACACCACAAGCATCAAGATTAAAGCAATCTAAAAGTTCCCAAGAAGAAGCTAGGAATTTGCACCAATTTTTCAGTCTACCTTGTAGAGCTTGTTTTTATCAAATCTTAAGAGTGAAGTATTTATTGCTTCAATTTCTTCAAATATCCTCCGTAATGGTGGTGATTTCTAGGTAGCTTATTCAATTCTAGAATTTTTAGTAATCATAATCATTAATGCTAATAATGGCATTGATGTTTTTGAGCAATTGAGGACTCAAACCACTAATTGGAGAGTTTTTTGAACTTTTTCCATCATCATTCATCTTTCCCCTTGATTTGGTAGCTCAAATCCACATTCCATTCCAAGGTACAATTCTGTAATTAAGAGTTTTTGGGGTTGTTAAGTTTGAGTGATTATTTGTCCTTAAGGCATTGGTCAATGCAATTCATTGCAATAAACCTTGTTGTACAAGGGCAAACATTGGCCTTGAGAATAATTAAGTGCTAAGACTCCCTTTCATTGCATTAGCATGGCTACTTCATTTCTCATTAATTTAGTATAAAGAAGGTTTTCACATGACAAGTGAAAATCAAATATAGTTTACGGGGGATTGTAAGTGGAAGAGGGAAGTGTCCAGAACATGAGGATGGGAATAATTTGTAGCTTAGTGTGAAGATGAAAAGGCATAGCCATTACGTTTGGGAGATGGTTTCATTTATCACCTTGTTTACAAAGGTACATCCAAAGGGGCTTGGGATGAGCTAGAAAAGTTTATTGGGGGGGGGTCAAGGAAAAAACTCAAAAATTAGTGTTTAAATCTAATTCTTTGGTCTTAAAATGAAAGTTAATGAGTTATTCCCAACACATGTGAATAAGATGAGATGCATAATGCACAACAATTGGCATGTATTGGAGCAACAATAGTAGAAGAGGAGGATGCCATAGCCATCTTACTAAAGATAATTTCCATGTGAGAGTTTGGGCCACTAGTATCCACACTCATAGGAACCTCCTAGAACCAATATTTGAAGGTATAGAGGCATAACACTCATGGAAAAGGATTAACAAATGAAAAGCAAGGCTACACTGGCTACATTAGGTGAGGAGAAAGCCCTCTTCCACAAAGGACCAAAGACAAAGTTCACATGCCATCATTATGGGAAAGTGGGGCATATGGTTAAAGACTGTTGGCATAAGAAGAGAGCCGACAGTGGTGAACATGATGGTTAAAGATGGAGAGAAGGATGCCAAAGATGCTTCTCATGAAGGAAGCTTTGAACACTTCTCCTAGAACATTGTAAAAAGGGTCTGATGGCTCTCACCTTGTGTTGTAACCCTATCCTACCCTTGTGTAAAGTTTCAAGTCAACATGGTGGACTAATGTATAAAGGCAACTAGAGTGGATCTTCTTTATATATAGACTCTAGCACATGTTAGATGATAGGAAATGTGTATTTGGGCATTAAAGGGGAGTATGTAACCTTAGGAAATTATGTGAAGGGTGTCAAACCAAATGTTGCATTAGTAGATGGGCTAAATGAGTCATAAGCTAAATGGGTCATCTCGAGATAGCATCAAAAGAAGGCACCTAGAACAAGTGGGCTAGAAGGTTCATAAAAGTCAACAATGAGCAAATGAGCCTTGAATTAAGGGAGGTGGAAGCTACAATCATGGGAGCCATATTAGGGCTAGATTAGGGAATGGATTAAACAAACTATGATGATAATGATGATGTACTCTAGCCTATTTAAAAGCACCCATTCTAATGCAAATGAGTGTGTCTTAGATCTAACCTCTTGCCTTGTTATTATCTCCTAACTTTTTGTCTACTTTCATTATGCACTTCTATCCACCTCAGTAAGCTCCCAACAATAAGTGATTAGACTATTCCTAATCTCTGATTTTATGAGCTTGATCTCTATAAATATTTTATTAAATAAGCATTCCATATGTTCCTCTTAACTCCCATAATAATCCCCAAAAGATAGTTTTTTAAAAATCATTCTCTTCTAGCCCAAGCATATGTGTGGTGTTTGTGTCGTAGTTTGTATACTACACAAGATCCACCTTTTTCTTGCAGCATGAAAAGTGTCACTCACAGCTTAGGCTTCCCATCTCCTTTATCCCTTTCACACAGCTACCAAAACCACTATGTATATGAAACACTCTATCTTCCACTCCTAAGAGAGAACTCCTAAGACTAAGGGAGTTCCTCTGCTCCTCTCCATGCTTCACGCCCCCATAGGTGTCGGCTCCTTGGGCAGCATGTATGCATGCATGGTCTACTAGCGGCTACCCTTGGGTTAATGTGATGACACTACCGCTTTGATTTTTGGGTGCTTCTTAGGTGCTTCTTGGGCTTCCCTTGCCTTTGGTTCTCCTTGTTGGCAAGTTTAGTTGCCTTTTAGGTGGATTCTAGGCTTGGTTGTGGTTGGTTACTCTCGTAATTATGAAGCCCATGTAGCATATCCCCCTTATTAGAAAAATTATCTCCCCACTCTAATGAGTGTAGCTCCTTCATGGTGATTAAATCCACAATTAAATAATGCACAACTCTTGTAAGGCTTCAAACACTTGTCACATTTTAAGTCTTTCCACTATACAAAATTGTGGCTAACTACCCTTACATCATAAGTCTTTCCACTATAAAAAACTATGGCTAACTACCCTTACATCATGAGTCATACAAATGTGGAGTTAACTCTAAGGCCTCATGCAAACCACAATTAATAAGCCTCTATTAATTTAATTAATCAATTATTTATCCAAGTACAAGAGAAGGTTCACCCATTCACCTTGTTTCATCCATAATTCACCCGTCCTTTCTTCTTCGATCTGTCCTATCAAGTTTTTTTAATAATTCTCAAGCACACCACATAACACTCCTAATATCTATACACATGAATTTGCAAAGCCTATTATTATTTATTGGCACCCACATCTTGGGCTTTTATTCGTATTTATTTACATTAGTAAATTAGGGCTTTACATTTTCCCCTCCTTTAGTAGAGGGCTCTATCCTAAAAGAAAATCAAGGCCTACCATCCACCCCTCAGTAAATCAAGGGCCTTACATCCACTCCTTAGTAAATTTTACGTGCACCCTCCTTCCGAGGGCTATGTCCTCACAATAAAAATGTAGATATTTTGAAGCTAACTTATTATAATCTTCCCAAGTTGCATCTTCTATTGGTGGATTTGGCCTTATTGATATGGTCCTATCCTCTTCCAGTCTCTATATGTATCCTGTAGCACTTAGGTTCCTGATGATTCTTTGAATAAACAAATATATCACCAAGGAAAACTAGGATGAAATCTTCTAGGTACTCATGATACACATTTCTCATGAGACACATAAGTATTAGTCAACCTAAATGGTAGAACTATGAACTCATAATGTCCATACCTAGTTTGAAAAGAAATCTTAAATATGCTCTCATGTTTAATTCATATCTAGTGATAGCCAATTCTAAGGTCAATTTTAGAAAAGACCTTTGCATTTAATAGTTGGACTACTGGGTTACCAATGTGGAGAAAAGGGTAATTGGTTTTTATAGTTTTCTTGTTTAGTCCTTGGTAGTAGTTAATAGACAAAATGTTTCGTCTTTGTTTTACTAAAAGAGGACATGAACACCCCACGACGACATATGCTAGGTCTAATATGAACTCCTTCTTCAAAGTATCATCTAGTTAATGTTTTAGTTTAGCATACTCTTATACATTGAACCAATATGGAGCCTTCACATATGGCGTTGCTCCGGGTGTACTAGTTCTATAGCATGGTCTAGAGATCTTGGTGGAGGTATCCCATGTATTGGAATACATTGGAATATCCCTCTAACATTTGTTTCACATAAAGAGGTTATTCTTTCTTTTCATCTCTTGAATGTCTTTTTTCTTGACAATTACTATAGAGGTCTCACGGATTCCTTGGATTAGTGGTTGAGATTTCTAATGAGAAACACTTAGTCTTCTCACCATGAATTCCTCCATTTTTCATGGATTAGTGGTTGAGATTTCTAGTGAGAAACACTTAGTCTTCTCACCATGAATTCCTCCATTTTACCTGGTTTGATTAAGGGCCATTCTTCTAGATTCAAAATCTATGATGGCCTTGGTCTTGGTCAACCAATCCATGCCAAGTATGCAATCATACTTTTTAGTGGGGCACCTGTTTAATACATAGGTAGTACAAAGAAGTACTTCTATCTATTACTTGTGTGGAAGATGTTGACTTTTAACCATGCATCTAACCATCTCCATAAGAGTTATGTTTCTTCTCTCAGCAACACCATTTGATGCTTAATGCTTTTTTATGCCAAAAAGCCTTTGAATGTATTAGACAAATATCCCCCTATATGTACGGAGGGTTTGGACTTCGAAGCCAGTTTCATTCTCAACCAAAGCAAGAAAGTGTTGAAAATGAGAAAATACCTCTAATTTTTCTTTCATGGGGTAAGACCAACTAAATTTGTTGTAATCATCAATGAAGGTCACAAAGTAAAGATTTTCTCCCAAAGACAGAGTTCGAATTGGACCACACACATCATTGTGAATGGATTGCAACTTGTGGCTATCTCTATCTGTTGCATTCTTTGGGAAAGGTTGGTAGAGAGAGGTTTCTAAGGATACATCCTTCACAAACATATATGGGTGGTGGATCAAGTTGAGGAAGGTCCTCTAACATCCCTAACATCACATGTTTCTACAAATGCATTAAACCACACAATAGATGTATGGCCAAACCTAGCATGCCACAACTAGGCATCTTTCATTACATTTGAAGTGTCTGCCTACCAGTTCTAGTAAGCACAATTTGCATGTCATGTTCTCTATCTCATAGACAATGTATTTATCATCTACAATTTCAACATTAAGACCCCTCCTTGCTAGAGTGGGCTTTGAAAGTAGATTCTTTTTTATACCTGGAACAAAAAGTACATTTTGATGAAGTCAAAGATCCTCACCCACTACTAGTACTAAGGTGAACCTCACCAATAACTCGATAGGGGGTATTATTGGCACACGTAACAGTGTAATCATCTTGCACAAATTCTATATTACTAACCAAACTTCTTTGAGAAGTAATGTGCTTGGAAGCACCACTGTTAAGATACTAGCTATTTGAAGCACTGACATTGAGACATGAATATTGGTCAGGATTAAAGCTACAAATAACCATAAGTGAGAAGTGTTCAAGGACAACATTTGCAAAGTTCTCTTTCTTTGACAACATTCATAGAATTCTCTTTCTTAGCACTTTGGTTGTCTAGGGCAGAACTAGTAGAACCTTTGTTAGATTCCTTTTTTCTTCTTTTATTTAGCTTATAATTTATAGCATTGTTCAAGTGCATGGCCAAGCTTCTTGCAATACCAAAAAAAAACCTTCTTTAGCTTATTGGAATCATCCTTAGCCTTATAATATTGGTTTTGCTTCCGCTGGAACTTCTTGCCTTTGTCCTTGGTGATAAGAGCAAGAGACTGATCACTATTAGAACTAATAGATGTATTCTTTCTAAACTAATCCTCCTCTTACAACAATAAGCTAACAAGCTCCTATTAGATAAGAGGGGTTGCATTGCCTCTCATAGAGAGCCGGAGGGAAGTATTGCAAAGAGTTAAGAGTGACATTAACCATTTACTTATCATGAATGATTTTATCAATGTTGAGAAGCTGTTCTTCTCTTAAGATTCCTTTTTCTTATTTTATTTAACCTATAATTTCTAGCACTATGCATGGCCAAGCTTCTTGTAATACTAACAACAAGTAACTTTCTTTTGCTTATTGGAATTATCCTTAGTCTCATAAGATTGGTTTTGTATTGTTCAAGTGCATGGCCAAGCTTCTTGCAATACCAACAAGTAACCTTATTTGGCTTATTAGAATCATCCTTAGCGTCATAGGCTTGGTTTTGCTTCCGTTTGGAACTTCTTGCCTTTGCCCTTGGTGCTAAGAGAAAGAGCCTAATCATTGTTTTAGAACTAATAGATGTATTCTTTCTCGACTACTTCTTCTACAACAATAAGCTAACAAGCTCCTCACAAAGTAAGAGGGGTTGTATTGCTTCTCATAGAGAGCCATACGGAAGTATTGAAACCTAGATAAGATTCATGCAAAGAGTTAAGGGTGACATTAAATATTTCCTTATCAGGAATGATTTCATCAATGTTGAGAAGCTATTCTTCTCTTAAGTCTTGCAACTTGGTTAAGTATTCATTCATGGACCCCTTCTCCTGCAATTTCTCATTATCAAGTTTCCTTTTGAGAAAAGCAACTCATGCATCATTTTTGGCCTAATACATGGTCTCTAAAGAGTCCTAAGCAAGTTTAGATGTTTTGCAAGAACGAATATACAGAACAATTGACCTTTTGATAGACAAAACAATTAATGCCAAAGCTTATGCATCTTTAGAATCTATTTTCTCTTATCAGCAATAATTTGAGGGGCATGTGTCTGGGTTTATTGGCCCTCACCCTGTTGAGGAGTGGCAAGATCCATTGTGCCAGGGTGGGGCTCACCACGGACAAGACCCCATAAACCCTCATAATAAGGACATTTCTGACCTTGAAACTCCAAAGAAAGTAATTTGATCCATCTAACTTGTCTTCTTTAGATGAGTTGAGAAAGAGATACGTTGAAAATGGCTTAAAATGAAGTCACCAAATATGCTGATCTGTCAGTTTGCTAAAAATCTACAATCGAATTGGACGATTGAAGTCTTGGATCGGACAATTAAAGCTTTGGATTGGACGATTATGTTGAAGTAGAATCACGCAATCAGACTCCAGTAGAATCAGACTATTAAAGTCTTGGATCGGACGATTATTGAAGTAGCATCAAGCGATTGAACCGTAGTAGAATCGAGCGATTGAAGAAGTTGAATCACTCGATCGAAGAAGTAAAATCACTAATAAAAAAAGTTGAATCATCGATCAAAAGATTAAATCAATGATTAAAAAATATCAGTTGATTGATTGATGAAGATGAATCAAGCGATTAAAGAAGTTGGATCGTCAAATGAATTGGTTTTGAATTGCATGATTGAATCGTGTTGAATTGGTCCTGAATCACACGATTGAATCATGTTGAATCCCAACATTTACGTGGGAATTACCGAATGAACTGGTCCTGAATCGTACAATTGAATTATGCTGAATCCCACGATTTATGTAGGAATCAAGAAATTGTAAAGGTTGGATCGCCGATTGAACTAGACCTAAATTAGTGATTGCAACCACATGGCAAGTTATCAGCCACGTATTACCTCATGGTGGTGAAGAAGGCGACTTTACGAAAATGATGACTGTCGGGACGAATGGACGCTATAGTGAACGGAGAGGAAACAGTGTATGCAATACCTATTAAAGTTAGACAACCAATGAAGAAGCCACCTTCTATCGCTTGCTCTGCTCATTGTTGGAAGTAAAACCAAGAAGTCGCATACACAGTCACCTTCTTCAAATACCAAAGCCACAGTCCTTCAAGCTCGATGTTGATGGTGTAATCACCTTTTTCACTACTATTAGTTCACAGCAGCAGCTGAGCTAGGTTGTGTGATGCTATTGTAATGCACAATGCCTTGCCTTGAACGAGCTTTAGCTTGAGCTGCAAAGAAGATGTAACACCAATGTTGCTTGTATAAAAGCCACGCCTAGCATCTAAGAGCAAGTTCGTTGCAAATAGCATAATAGGAGCACTTGCAGCCACAAGAAAACCTCCAAATTTGCAAGAAAGCTTCAATGGAAGCTTGCTTAGAAAAAACTCCAATGGTGCTCTGATACCATTGTTAGCTCATAATGGAGTTGAAAGCTCACAATGGAGTTGAACTCACACACAAAATAGAGTTGAACTCACAGTGGCTCACACTGCACACACACACAAAATGCTCAATGCGAAGAATACAAGGGTGTAAAGAGTGTGAGAGAGAACGACTAGCTCAAAGAGGAGAGAGATGAAGCTCTCTGCAAGTACAAAGGAGAAAGTACAAATGAGCAACAACCTTAAATAAGGGATGTGGTTACTTATATACTAGTTAACCCTAAGGTGTCCGTTCACACTTGGATGCCCATACGGAAAAACTTGATGACACAAAAGTGCCCATGGCATCAGTATCTGGCCTCACTATAGTACTATCATAAATAACTAACATGGGGCATAAATGTGAGTTATTAACTCTGGTAATAGCCATTAGTACTATCATAAATAACTAACATGGGGCATAAATGTGAGTTATTAACTCTGGTAATAGCCATAGCTTCCTATCTCCTAGAATGGTCAAATCCTTAAAACTTGAGGTAGATTTAAGTACGCTAATGGGAGAAAAACATCCACTGATGGTGTTCTAATTTGGTCGAATTTCCAATTAGGAAATACTCAAACCTCTTGGGGATTCCATAAAACCATCACTTCTTATGAAGCTTGGTTCAACAGAAAACCTATGGTTGAACATATGTATGTTTTTGATTGTTTGGCATCATATGCATATGTGCCATTTCAGATCAGACTAAGATAAGGGAGTGAAATGCATTTTTATTGGCTATAGTTTAGAAACCAAAGGCTATCATCTCTATAATCCTTTTACCAAAAAATTCATTATTTTCAGGGATGTACTTTTTGCTAAGGATTTCGTCTATCCTATGATGGAATTCAATAAACATACTTATTCCCTAGACATGTTTGATGGTTTGTTGCCAGTGTTAGTGTCAGTGTCATGTCTATTGATATTGCCTATCCTGATCCTTGTTTATTGCTATATAACATCCATTATTTAGGGTTGCTGCTCATTTGTACTTTCTCCTTTGTAACAAAGAGCTTCATCTTCTCCCCTTTAAGCTAGCCATTCTCTCTCACACTCTACATTTACTCTCTTTATCATGGATTTGGAGTGGTACACACACTGCTCATATGTATTTGGTCCCACATATCATGTCATTAGGATAACTCAGTGCGACATGTTTAATCTATGTACCCCTCATTGACTTAGGGCTTGCCTTGGTACGGATCTTTAAATCCCACTTTCAACATGGTCATTGTAACGGGTTAAACCTAAAAATTCTATTCAGCTCTTAAAGTCATCCTTCTTATGTACTTAATCACCGCTCCTCAACAGGCACTCCTCAACAGGCACTCCTCAACATGCAAATAAGTCAAAAGATATAGCTTCACTAGTTTTCCACAATCTCCTTTTGTAAATCAAGCATGATTAGACATTCCCAATTTTTTGAGCTTGATCTTTGTAAATTTTAGATTATAGACATTCCATATGTTCCTCTTAACTCCCATACTAATCATAGCCCAAAAATCATTCTTCCCGTCCAATCATATGGTTTGTGTATGTTTTAGTTTGTATACTTCACAAGAGATCCCACCTTTTTCCCTTTTTCTCACAACTTGGCTTAGGGTTCTCATCTCCTTTATCCCACATATTTTCCACCACACAACTCCCAAAACCACTATATATAGCAAAATCAACAATGTAAAATAAAGTCATGGAGTTCCTTTCCTTCTCTCCACACCTCATTGCCATATGAGTGGGCTCCTTGATAGATGTGTGCATGGGAATGGGTGGTCAGCTCCCCTTGTAAATTGCCCCCACCCCCCAAAAAAACTCTAATCGTGCACCCACGCCATCTCACGCCGTTCGATTTTTTCCCTTTTTTCTCTCTTCTCCATATGCAAAGGTCCTTCAAGTCGCACCTAGGAGAGGGTGTGGTGGGGGACAAGCTTGCATCTCTTGCCCAACAACCTCTCCCCAAAACAATAAGCTCGGGGCGATGACTATGGCAAGTTACTTTTAGAATGGGAACCAGCAAGGCCCGTTGGTTGAGCTTGAGGACCTAGCACCACCACCAAGGGCCTTAGAAAGATAACAATATTTGTTTTGCTAGAAGTACGAGGGCCCCTCCATCTCAAAGTTGTAACATGAGTGTTGCCAGTTTAAACTTTCATGCATTGGAGGAGTACTGTAGTTGAAGCAAATTATTCAGATAAATTATTAATATGTATTAATTAAGTGCCACTGACGTGGCATTTAATTAATACAACCTTTAAAGATGAGTTGCCCTCACCCCCTCCCCATTTACTCGTTGAGTGAGGCCCTTTAAGGCTTTTTATAGAGAATTGTGGCAGTGTTCACAGAAAACCCGCAAACCCTTACAATGCACTTGCAAAATTCATGATCTCACTTGTAAATTTTATTTTTATAATTTTAAAGATCGACAAAATTTTAAGCATTTTAGTTATATTTTAGTGGAAAAATCTGTAAATATTGAAGAAAAACTTGTAAATTTTAAAATTGCAGGTATTAAGATCTGAGAATAAAACTATTCTACGTGAATAGTGAATTGTGGACCTTAAATAGAAAAGATATGGGTGAATGCATGCAAATAGAAAGTATATGGGTCATCATTTTATGGCCTTAAATAAAGAAGATATGGGGTCATCATTTCATTGTCTTTGTCAAGCATTAATCATTATATACTAAAATGAAACACTTTTATTCTTAAAAATCTTAAAAATATATAATGGAAATGCCCCCCAAAAAAAACATTTTGGTGCCATATATTATATATATACGCGAAGATTTTTTGTGCCGGCGAAAAAAGATATGGGGCTTTGTGTGGCTGAGAGTGGGTTAGCGTCGTGCGCTCTCCTTTTGAGAGGAGAAGATTATTTGACGCAATGACGCGAAGTTTTTTTGTGCCGGCGACGGGGCTTTGTGTGGCTGAGAGTGGATTAGCGTCGTGCCGCGTGCGCTCTCCTTTTAGGGAAAAATCGAGGAGAATCCGAGCGGCGCGAAGCTCCAAAATCTTATTCGTCTTTTTGCGTCGGCGTGAAGAATCTATGGTTCCCTCAGCCCTGTGAGTCGTGAGCCTGTGCTGTCGTTGGTGTGGGCCTGCGAACTGATTAAAAGGAACAAACTTTTAAAAGGGTTGTCGGGGCTCAGCCCCTGGGCCTTTTTCCTGCGAAGATTCTTCTCGAGACTCGTGTGTTTGTTCTCTTCCTTCAGGCGGAGAAGTGGAACCCACCCTCTTTGTCCCGCCTTCCCAAAAAAGGGCAAGTGGGCTGCTCCCGTTGGCCTCTCACGAAGCTGACACATTTGCTGGTGAGTGTGCGTCAATCATTCAATTGGATTAGTGGATTGAGAACATGGATTAGTTCGTTATTAGTTAAAATTTGTTTTCTAGATAATGATTTTAAAATAGCCCATCAATTTTGAGAGCACGTACACATGTACACATGCATCCCATGATCCATCTTTGGCTCATATCACATAGACTAACATACCGCCTTGCACATGCATACACTATCTATAACATACACGTTACCCATGTTTGCCTCGTAAGTTCTGTTTGCTTCTACAACTCCACCAACCTCACCACACTTCTGTGAACAGGTCATGGCTGCCATGGCTGCCCTCAATGCTGCCTCTACTTCCACTGCTTTGAAACATGACACTAACTTAGCCTTCTCCAGCAGCAAGGGGGCCGACCACATCAAGCAATCATGCTTCCTTCGGAAATTCGCCATATCTAGGGTCTCTCGCCTAGCTACCAGCATGGAGGGTGATGATGGTAAGGCCAGGGCAGAGCTCACGCCATCCGTGGTTTCTGACAAGCCCAGCCGGGCTATCACCAAGAACCCTTCTTCTCCGGAATTTCTTCCCATCCCGTCTTTTGAGGAATGCTTTCCTAACAGCACCAAAGAGTCCAGGTACCCACTTAAGTTGCACAATTGCGTTAGATATGATTGTTGTATACTTATCTGAGAAACTCTATGCCATCAATATGCGTGCATTTCCACATTTGCCTTGTTTTCGTTGCCTTCATGGTCGTGTTATTTGAAGAAATGTAATTTATTGCACATAAACATGCCACATTTTGTTGGCATGCTTTCTGGTTTCTGAACCTTACAAGCACTGTGGCCATCAACTCCTGATATCTTGATTTTCTGTGCAGTGAAGCTGTTCATGAGCCTACTGCATCTATTCTTCATGTGCCGTATAGGCGGGTCCATTTATCAGGTGATGAACCTCCTTTTGATGCCTATGATACCAGTGGACCACAGAATGTCAACCCTCATGCAGGTGCTGCCTTTATGATTGTTGCACTTATGTTAGCTTAATTTATTGTTTTGGGAAAAATTATGTAGTTCTTAGTAGGTTGTTTGCCTATGTAGGGCTTCCAAAAATCCGCAAGTATTGGATTGAGAGGAGAGAAGCCAGAGGCGACACTAGGTTCACTCAGATGCACTATGCAAAGCAAGGCATTGTGACAGAAGAGATGATGTATAGTGCTGTAAGAGAGAATTTAAGTCCGGAGTTTGTCCGGTCAGAGGTGGCTCGAGGAAGAGCCATTATTCCCTCTAACAAAAGACACCTTGAATTGGAGCCCATGATTATTGGTAGAAATTTTCTTGTAAAAGTGAATGCCAATATCGGCAATTCTGCAGTCTCAAGCTCTGTTGAAGAGGAGGTGCAGAAGCTACAGTGGGCTACCATGTGGGGTGCTGATACTGTGATGGATTTATCTACTGGGCGCCATATCCATGAAACTCGAGAGTGGATCCTGCGTAATTCTGCAGTCCCAGTTGGAACAGTCCCAATTTATCAAGCTCTTGAGAAGGTTGATGGGATTGCTGAGAAGCTGAGCTGGGAAGTGTTCCGGGATACCCTCATTGAGCAAGCTGAGCAAGGAGTTGACTACTTTACCATCCATGCAGGAGTCTTGCTGCGCTATATTCCTCTAACTGCAAGGCGCATGACCGGAATTGTGTCCCGTGGGGGTTCTATTCATGCAA
This sequence comes from Cibotium barometz, assembly GCF_041138505.1. NCBI lineage: Eukaryota > Viridiplantae > Streptophyta > Polypodiopsida > Cyatheales > Cibotiaceae > Cibotium > Cibotium barometz. Next base: position 32,590,426 of record NC_141056.1, on the reverse strand, counting down.
AATGGTGCCTTGCATACCACAAAGAGAATTTTGCATATGAGCACTGGGATGATATTCTTGACATCTGTAATAAGTATGATATTGCACTCTCCATTGGGGATGGGCTTAGGCCAGGCTCAATTTATGATGCCAATGACCAGGCACAGTTTTCAGAGCTTGCAACTCAGGGGGAGCTCACTCGACGGGCTTGGGAGAAAGATGTGCAAGTCATGAATGAGGGTCCTGGTCATATACCTCTTCATAAGATCCCTGAAAATATGGAGAAGCAGCTAGACTGGTGTAGTGAGGCCCCATTCTACACTCTTGGGCCATTGACCACAGATATTGCCCCTGGGTATGACCATATTACCTCTGCCATAGGTGCCGCAAACATTGGAGCCCTTGGTACGGCACTTCTCTGCTATGTCACGCCAAAGGAACACCTCGGCTTGCCTAACAGAGATGATGTTAAGACTGGAGTCATAGCTTACAAGATAGCTGCACATGCTGCTGACTTAGCTAAGCAGCATCCGTATGCCAGAAGATGGGATGATGCCTTAAGCAAAGCTCGATTTGAGTTCCGTTGGCGTGATCAGTTTGCTCTCGCTTTAGATCCAGTTACAGCTCAAGCTTTTCATGATGAGACTCTACCTGCTGAAGGTGCCAAAGTTGCACATTTCTGCTCCATGTGTGGACCCAAGTTCTGCTCAATGAAAATAACCGAAGATGTTCGCAAGTATGCTGCGGAGCATGGGTATGGTGACGCAGAAGAAGCTATCAAGCGTGGGATGGACGAGATGAGTGCAGAGTTTCTTGCTGCAAAGAAAACAGTCAGTGGTGAGCAATGGGGAGAGGTGGGAGGAGAAATCTACTTGCCTGAGACCTACATCAGCAAGAACCAGGAGTCATCCACAGCAGGGCTCAGTTGAGCGAGGACTATGGTGGGTTTACACCTCTGCCTTTGCAGCTGTTGTAGATACATGTCCTTAAATTTCCAGCTTTTCTTTCACACTGTTTTCCTTTTGCAGGCCGATGTAGTGGGGGACCAGTGCGGGAGCTTTAGCTTTGGGCATCTATTTCTGTCTCCTTTGGGGCTGTGAGGACTGGCACCATGCCAGTGCATGCTGCAATTTCCATTTTCCTAGTTTATGAACAATCACTGATATCAGTTATGGTCTAGTTTTTCGTGAAACAGAATTTTTCTGATTATACGGCACCAGGGGTGCTTGTTCTGTGTGCAGCACTACTGCAGACAAGAGCAGGCTGAGAGAGTCCCTTTGCACCTGAACAGGATAATGCCTGCGTAGGGAGTGTGCCATACTTTTGTGTGGGTGTGTGTATTGTCAGGTTGCTCTTGCTTTGAGGATGTGTCATTGGAGATTTTCCACTCATATGGTAAGAGCTAAAAGGTGGTCTCTATATTCGTTACACATGCATATGTATGCACTCTCATGCTCATGTATGCACTCACGTATATGCATCGCACTTGCCCATGCATATGTATGTACTCATGCATCCATGTGCATGTACCATTGGAGAGTTTCCAATCATATGGTAGGAACGTAAAGGTGGTCTACATTCTCTACAGATGTACAATGCATATGCATGAACTTACACGTGCACATCCATTATTTGAAATTTCTTATATGGTAAGAGCTAAGAGGTGGTCTTTATTTTTGTTGCACATGCATATGTATGCACTATGCACATGCACATTCTTGTACTCACACATGCACACATGTGCATGTGTCATTGGAGAGTTTCCATGTGCATGTACCATTGGTAGGAACGTAAAGGTGGTCTACATTCTCTACAGATGTACAATGCATATGCATGAACTTACACGTGCACATCCATTATTTGAAATTTCTTATATGGTAAGAGCTAAGAGGTGGTCTTTATTTTTGTTGCACATGCATATGTATGCACTATGCACATGCACATTCTTGTAATCACACATGCACACATGTGCATGTGTCATTGGAGAGTTTCCATGTGCATGTACCATTGGAGAATTTCCAGTCATATGGTAGGAACGTAAAGGTGGTCTACATTCTCTACAGATGTACAATGCATATGCATGAACTTACACGCGCACATTCATTATTTGAAATTTCTTATATGGTAAGAGCTAAGAGGTCTTTATTTTTGTTGCTCATGCATATGTATGCACTATGCACATGTGCACATGCACATTCTTGTACTCACACATGCACACATGCGCATCATGTGTCATTGGAGAGTTTCCATTATATGGCTAGAGCTGAAAGGTGATCTATATTTTCCCTACTAATGCACTTGAACGCATTTGCATGTGCATACTTATGCGTCATTGGAGATTTTCCGCTTCTAGGGTAAGAGCTAAAAGCCTAAAGGTGGCTGCTATTTTCCCACACATGTTTATGTATGCACTTACACACGCACCTGTACACTGATATGGGAAGAGCTAAAATGTGGTCTCCATTTTCTCTGCACTTCTGTAGTAGCGCATAACATGTTTTTGTAATGGTTAAAGGGGTAAGGATATCACTAAACAAATGAGCTGTGTTGGCTTGAGTTCGAAGGATCTGAAGTACAGCAAGATTCAGCAAGATTTTTGTTAGCTTCCTAAGAAGTCTAAGATGATGGAGGTGGATGATTCGTGTCATTCAAGGCAATGCAAGTGCAAAGGCTACCTGATATTACCAACCTCCTCACAGTAGAATATAAGGCTTGATTACACATTGAAAAGCACCCGATTTTGCAAAAGGTTTTCAAAGAACACAAGGCGACTCCTTACTGGGTAAGCTCCTGTATGGGTCCTGTCAAGTAGTCTTTAGGGCTTAATTACATGTTGAAAAGGACCAAATTTTGCAGAAGATTATGCAAGAGCACAGCAAGGCTCCTAGGTGAGCTCGCTCCTGTGTGGGTCCCTTGTCATTTCCATCATAGGCTCCGAGGTTACAGTTTTTCATGCTTGTAAACTAAATACTCTATTTATAAATAAAGGGGTAATTAAAAGCTTAAATGAGGGAAAAGCCCGTCCAGAAACAAGACGATTCCAATTTGCAGATACACATGGTGAAGAGACTTTGCGAAACTAAAGAAGGCCATGGGGCAAAATGTTAGGATTTGAGTGCGGAGTGCATTCTCTAACATTGTCTTGGAAGTAAGCACCCTGCTCCAAGGTTGGTTCTACAATGCGCAGAAGCTTGATGACCGAGAAGGTTGGTTCTACAATGCGCAAAAGCTTGATAGCCTCGGTCATCCAAAAATGTCCATCCACAAATCATCTACGTGTGTGTGTGTGTGTGTGTGTGTGTGTGTGAGAGAGAGAGAGAGAGAGAGAGAGAGAGAGGTTTGTAGGATCAAGCATTTGTGATGTTCTTGCTGCAATCCACTACTTGTTGAGAAATTACGTGACTACCATTCCTTTAGCTTCTTTCCGAATTTGGAAGGTGAGATTCAGCCCGCTGTTTTCAAAGAGAGGAAGCAAATGTAGAGGTACAGGTTATCATTTAGAACTTCATATACAACTCTTTAAGTGGTGGCAAATCACCTTGCTTATGTTGCATTTTTTCATTATTTCTTGCATTTGATGATTGTGTGTAAAGACTCACAAAAAGAGCATTCACCATAATGACAAGATGATTTTGTAGAATAACATGGGCATTTTGTTAATCTCATTGAACTGGCATTTGTCACCAAGTGTGACTAGATTGTGAACTTTAGTCAATTTTAGTCTAAGAAAGTGGAAGTCGAGTGATCAAGAATTTTGTGTACTATCCACACATGTAACTTGCTACATGGAAAGATGTGTCATAAGAAATAAAACTTTCAGTTATTGTAATTTCTGTACAAGGTTTTGTATTCGAAGTCTCATAGTTGAATGGGAAACATTTGTGAGAGCTTCAAGATTCTAATTGATAATTATGTATGAACTCTCAATTAAAGATCTACTTGTTGGAGAGCCCCATGAAGTCAAAGTGGATCATAAAAGGTATGGCATTACACATGTTTGTTACAACTAACTACACAACTTTTAATTCAATTTATGTGTAATGTTGTATGTATGAGAACAAATCCCAAGAATTCTCCTTTGTCAAGCATGACATTGTCTTAAAAAACTTATTGCATTAAACTCTTTTTTGTTAAAGAATTGAATTGTGGCATGATACTATTGCATGTTGGCAATCTTTATTTGTCTCTTGTAGTTGATATACAAAGGAAAACAACATAGTGCTTATATAGGTATTAAAAGTGATTTTGATTCACTGCAAGAAAGATTTAGTAAACATGTGAAATGTGCTTTGGTATAAAAAATACATAAGAAAACCACATTTTGTCTATGCGAAAATGTAGGCATCAAAAGTGAGATTGTTATTTGTTAGTTTTTATAATGATTTTTGGATCCAAAGATGACTTACAATGCAAAATTTTCTTATCATGCTACACATCATCGAAAGTCTCTTAAAGAAGATAATCTTTATGTATAATCTTAAAAAAAATTGATTTTAATGTATAACTTTTATCTCATGCCAATTTTTTATGTTAGCACTACTAAAGAGCACTGTTAAAAACCTAGAAAAGCGTAGTTGATAACATTCTTCCACCATTAAGAGACAATACGAGTATCGAAACACACATGGAGAGCATGAGTAATGGTAATGGGAATTGGTCAGAAGGGTGTATCCGATAAGGTATGTCGCTTTTTTTATGTTAGCACTACTATAAAGCACTGCTAAAAACCTTAAAAAGCATAGTTGATAACATGCTTCCACCCTTAAGAGACATACGACTATCGAAACACGCATGGAGAGTATGAGTAATGGTAATGCGAATTGGTCTGAAGCTAGCTCATAAGCTAGTCTTGTGGGAAGTCTCCTTCCTCTTCGCCTCCCCCTTCCTTGGGTTGGTTTCTTGGTGGTAATCATCTCTATGCAAGGCCATGGGGAAAGGTGAAATTTCCATGTTTAGTGCATCCTCC